>NC_088401.1:72112401-72179901 GCF_034236695.1 Oncorhynchus nerka | reverse complement strand
CTTCTGTCGTCTCTCTGGTAACTAACCTTCTGTCGTCTCTCTGGTAACTAACCTTCTGTCGTCTCTCTGGTAACTAACCTTCTGTCGTCTCTCTGGTAACTAGCCTTCTGTCGTGTCTCTGGTAACTAACCTTCTGTCGTGTCTCTCTGGTAACTAACCTTCTGTCGTCTCTCTGGTAACTAACCTTCTGTCGTCTCTCTGGTAACTAACCTTCTGTCGTCTCTTTGGTAACTAACCTTCTGTCACGTCTCTCTGGTAACTAACCTTCTGTCGCGTCTCTCTGGTAACTAACCTTCTGTCGCGTCTCTCTGGTAACTAACCTTCTGTCGCGTCTCTCTGGTAACTAACCTTCTGTCGCGTCTCTCTGGTAACTAACCTTCTGTCGCGTCTCTCTGGTAACTAACCTTCTGTCGTCTCTCTGGCAACTAACCTTCTGTCGTCTCTCTGGCAACTAACCTTCTGTCGTCTCTCTGGCAACTAACCTTCTGTCGCGCCTCGTCGCCGTCTGTGTTATGTGATTAAACTCATTAATCATGTAACTGTAATTTCTTAAGGAAGTCAGCGCACTAAGGAAAATATTCAGATTAAAGTTAATTTTCCTAATAACTTTCAGAAATGTAATATCTGATCAGTCTTCTGATTAATCAATTATTCAATTGTAAATAGTTGGTTATCTGCACGAACCCAGTCTTCACTGAGTCATCCATACATCAATTGTCTTAAAATAATTTATTTACTAAGTAATTCACAGAAATGCGTCACACAAACAAAATAGATATATTTCCAAAGAAATGATACAGGGCATGTGCCCTAGTGGGCTAAGTAGTTTTCCACTTTAATTTTGAGTGGGACTCCAAATCCAGACTTTTAGATTAACTAACTTCAAAGTAATGACTCGGGATGTCGGTTTTGCTACGAAAGCTTATTTTAGTAAGAATACTTGTTTACGTTACATTTAACAACAATTGTTTTGGTACTGACCAATGCAGGTAAGATGCTGTCGGAAAGTCAGCCACAATCACCCGCACCTGCACATAATTGCTCGCAAGGCATTCTGGGACTTGCAGTCAAAAAGCACAATTCAACACAACCCAATACAATTACATATGCAAATAAATCCAAAGAAATATCTCTAGACACAGCTCAAAGAATAAACTTAAACATTGACTCTGTAACACATTAAAGTTACAACACAGACTTCCATGGTTTGACAAATTTGATTTCCATTGATAATTTGTGTGATTTGTCAGCACATTCAACAATGTAAAGAAAAAAGTATTTAATAAGAATATTTCATTCATTCAGATCTAGGATGTGTTATTTTAGTGTTTATTTTTTTGAGCAGTATATTTCCAAAGAAAGGAGGATGTGCCCTAATGGCGGCTTGTTAGACAGTGATAATTATAACAATTGAAATGCTAATCCTTCACATATGAACGCTCACTCATTCGGGAACAATTGCAATCAATATATATATTTACGCTCAGTGTGTCGTCGGTATCTGTTGAAACGTTTGTTTCTGTTGGAGAGTTTGTCCGCTCTCTCTCTGTCGTGGTTAGAATGGCTGGTTCAGTGACATTACTTCATGTCGTTATAGGATAGAGATTTTGGCTGTTGGTTTTCGCGTTCAATGATACCGAATTCCTAGCTGCAGACTAGTAATTCATATCAAAGACTTGTTCTATTCTGTTGGTATCGATAGTCTTAACCTCTTGCTTCTACTCGGGACGCTTGCGTCCCAACTAGAGCTCTGGAAATGCAAATGCGCTACGCTAAATGCTAATAGTATTAGTTAAAACTCAAACGTTCATTAAAATACACATGCAGGGTATCGAATTAAGAGTTTAACCACGTGGTATGGTTAAAAGATTCAGCCATCTACTCAAACCTTAGGTTTATGGTCTCTACTCAAACCTGGGACCTCTTGTGGTAAGCTGGTCTGCAACCTTTAGCCATCTTGTAATTGAGGTGAGCTGGTCTGGTGATAAAAAAAACCCGGGTTTTATTCGGAAGAGCAGAAAGGGCCTGTCCCAGGACACCAGACCATAACTGTGCTCATGAGCGGTCCTCTGATTTAGTTAAACTCCAAAGGGAATTGGAGTTTCCTTCATTAAACAGTCCAAAATCACATTTCACAATAACACAAAGAGTATCATCCTCTTTCGTCTTATACAACAATTAGCCTCATATCTGAAGCTATTGTATAAACATTTATGGTAATGTGGCCGTATTGTCGCCCGTGAGTTTCCCCAAACGGACCAGTTCGTAGCTGGATTCTTCACTGATCTTTTATACCTTCTCCAGAACATAAATGTTGTTCGGTTCTCCAGTTCTGTGAGGTGGAAGAAATTCATTTGTTCTCTCTATGAAAACTCACTCTCTATATACTGTGGTCATGAGGAGATAATCTCCTGGAATTTACGACCTCTCTGACCACAGCAGCCTGGTTTTAGGAGACAGGGGGATGGTGCTCGCTGTACCCAAAGAGGGTCATGACAGCCTCCCTCCAGTCCCTCGACTTCTTGGCACTGACGGAAACATGGATCACCACAGACAACACTGCTACTCCTACTGCTCTCTCTTCGTCTGCCCACGTGTTCTCGCACACCCCGAGAGCTTCTGGTCAGCGGGGTGGTGGCACCGGGATCCTCATCTCTCCCAAGTGGTCATTCTCTCTTTCTCCCCTTACCCATCTGTCTATCGCCTCCTTTGAATTCCATGCTGTCACAGTTACCAGCCCTTTCAAGCTTAACATCCTTATCATTTATCGCCCTCCAGGTTCCCTCGGAGAGTTCATCAATGAGCTTGATGCCTTGATAAGCTCCTTTCCTGAGGACGGCTCACCTCTCACAGTTCTGGGCGACTTTAACCTCCCCACATCTACCTTTGACTCATTCCTCTCTGCCTCCTTCTTTCCACTCCTCTCCTCTTTTGACCTCACCCTCTCACCTTCCCCCCCAACTCACAAGGCAGGAAATACGCTCGACCTCATCTTTACTAGATGCTGTTCTTCCACTAACCTCATTGCAACTCCCTCCAAGTCTCCGACCACTACCTTGTATCCTTTTCCCTCTCGCTCTCATCCAACACTTCCCACACTGCCCCTACTCGGATGGTATCGCGCCGTCCCAACCTTCGCTCTCTCTCCCCCGCTACTCTCTCTCCTCTTCCATCCTATCATCTCTTCCCTCTGCTCAAACCTTCTCCAACCTATCTCCTGATTCTGCCTCCTCAACCCTCCTCTCCTCCCTTTCTGCATCCTTTGACTCTCTATGTCCCCTATCCTCCAGGCCCTCGGTCCTCCCCTCCCGCTCCGTGGCTCGACGACTCATTGCGAGCTCACAGATCCGGGCAGCCGAGCGGAAATGGAGGAAAACTCGCCTCCCTGCAGACCTGACATCCTTTCACTCCCTCCTCTCTACATTTTCCTCTTCTCTCTGCTTCTACCACTCTAAATTCCAAGCATCTGCCTCTAACCCTAGGAAGCTCTTTGCAACCTTCTCCTCCCTCCTGAATCCTCCTCCCCCCTCCTCCTTCTCTGCAGATGACTCAACCATTTTGAAAAGAAGGTCGACGACATCCGATCCTCGTTTGCTAAGTCAAACGACACCGCTGGTTCTGCTCACACTGCCCTACCCTGTGCTCTGACCTCTTTCTCCCCTCTCTCTCCAGATGAAATCTTGCGTCTTGTGACGGCCGGCCGCCCAACAACCTGCCCGCTTGACCCTATCCTCCTCTCTTCTCCAGACCTCGAGACCTTCTCCCTTACCTCACCTCGCTCATCAACTCATCCCTGACCGACTACGTCCCTTCCGTCTTCAAGAGAGCGAGAGTTGCACCCCTTCTGAAAAACCTACACTCGATCCCTCCGATGTCAACAACTACAGACCAGTATCCCTTCTTTCTTTTCTCTCCAAAACTCTTGAACGTGCCGTCCTTGGCCAGCTCTCCCGCTATCTCTCTCAGAATGACCTTCTTGATCCAAATCAGTCAGGTTTCAAGACTAGTCATTCAACTGAGACTGCTCTTCTGTATCACGGAGGCGCTCCGCACTGCTAAAGCTAACTCTCTCCTCTGCTCTCATCCTTCTAGACCTATCGGCTGCCTTCGATACTGTGAACCATCAGATCCTCCTCTCCACCCTCTCCGAGTTGGGCATCTCCGGCGCGGCCCACACTTGATTGCGTCCTACCTGACAGGTCGCTCCTACCAGGTGGCGTGGCGAGAATCCGTCTCCACACCACATGCTCACCACTGGTGTCCCCAGGGCTCTGTTCTAGGCCCTCTCCTATTCTCGCTATACACCAAGTCACTTGGCTCTGTCATAACCTCACATGGTCTCTCCTATCATTGCTATGCAGACGACACACAATTAATCTTCTCCTTTCCCCCTTCTGATGACCAGGTGGCGAATCGCATCTCTGCATGTCTGGCAGACATATCAGTGTGGATGACGGATCACCACCTCAAGCTGAACCTCGGCAAGACGGAGCTGCTCTTCCTCCCGGGAAGGACTGCCCGTTCCATGATCTCGCCATCACGGTTGACAACTCCATTGTGTCCTCCTCCCAGAGCGCAAAGAACCTTGGCGTGATCCTGGACAACACCCTGTCGTTCTCAACTAACATCAAGGCGGTGGCCCGTTCCTGTAGGTTCATGCTCTACAACATCCGCAGAGTACGACCCTGCCTCACACAGGAAGCGGCGCAGGTCCTAATCCAGGCACTTGTCATCTCCCGTCTGGATTACTGCAACTCGCTGTTGGCTGGGCTCCCTGCCTGTGCCATTAAACCCCTACAACTCATCCAGAACGCCGCAGCCCGTCTGGTGTTCAACCTTCCCAAGTTCTCTCACGTCACCCCGCTCCTCCGCTCTCTCCACTGGCTTCCAGTTGAAGCCCGCATCCGCTCTACAAGACCATGGTGCTTGCCTACGGAGCTGTGAGGGGAACGGCACCTCAGTACCTCCAGGCTCTGATCATGCCCTACACCCAAACAAGGGCACTGCGTTCATCCACCTCTGGCCTGCTCGCCTCCCTACCACTGAGGAAGTACAGTTCCCGCTCAGCCCAGTCAAAACTGTTCGCTGCTCTGGCCCCCCAATGGTGGAACAAACTCCCTCACGACGCCAGGACAGCGGAGTCAATCACCACCTTCCGGAGACACCTGAAACCCCACCTCTTTAAGGAATACCTAGGATAGGATAAATAATCCCTCTCACCCCCTTAAAAGATTTAGATGCACTACTGTTCCACTGGATGTCATAAGGTGAATGCACCAATTTGTAAGTCGCTCTGGATAAGAGCGTCTGCTAAATGACTTAAATGTAAATGTAAGAACATGAACCTGGCGTCATAGTAACTGCACATGGGAAATGAGAGAGTATATTTCATAATTTATGTTTTCCTTTCCCTGGGCAGTCACACCCACCTGTACCCTCCTCTGCCTCCTATCCTCTCTCTGCCTGCACAGAATGTTCTGTCCACAGATTCAACACACCACAGGGCATACAGTATTGGCCAGGGAGAGAGGAAAACCCTTCAAATATAGAAAGAGAGAGGGGGAACAGGGGGGGATGAAAGATGGGGACATGAGAGAGATGTGGAAGCAGGAGGTAAGGACGCAGGAGGGGGAGAGAGAGGTGGAATGAGGGGAAAAGTGAGTGAGAAGAAGAAGAGAAAGTGACAGGGAGGGGGAGATAGAGAGAGAGAGAGAGGGGCACTGAGGAACTGAGCTTGCTTGAGCACCCACCCCACTATTCTGGGAAAACAACCCTGAAACCATACTCTAAAGAGAATCAGCCTTCAGCTCAGGCCAAGTTCCACCACTCTCACTAACCCACGTCTCTCTCTTGCTTTCCCATTCTATTCCCTTCTCTCTCCATCTCTCTCTTTTACCCATTCTATCCCTCTCTTTCCCTGTCCATTTCTCTATCTGATGGGATATAGGATGTGACCTATCCTTTCCATTGGTTCTAATAGAACAGTGTGTATATATGTAATACCCAGCATCCTCTCCCTCTCCCCCACTCTATCTGATAGGATACAGAATGAGACTTATCCCCTCCCCCACTCTATCTGATAGGATATAGAATGAGACGTATCCCCTCCCCCACTCTATCTGATAGGATATAGAATTAGACGTATCCCCTCCCCCACTCTATCTGATAGGATACAGAATTAGACTTATCACCTCCCCCACTCTATCTGATAGGATATAGAATGAGACTTATCCCCTCCACCACTCTATCTGATAGGATACAGAATGAGACTTATCCCCTCCCCCACTCTATCTGATAGGATATAGAATGAGACATATACCCTCCCCCACTCTATCTGATAGGATACAGAATGAGACTTATCCCCTCCCCCACTCTATCTGATAGGATACAGAATGAGACTTATCCCCTCCCCACTCTATCTGATAGGATATAGAATGAGACCTATACCCTCCCCACTCTATCTGATAGCATACAGAATGAGACGTATCCCCCTCCCCCACTCTATCTGATAGGATATAGAATGAGACGTATCCCCCCCACACTCTATCTGATAGGATATAGAATGAGACGTATCCCCTCCTCACGTTACCCCTTTGTCTGTCCAATCTGTGCTCTATATGTCACCTGGGTGAGTGTGTGTGTCACCTTAGTAGCAGTAGGATAGGCCAGGTCATCTCTCATCTCTTAACACCAGGTGTCAAAATGAGCAGTAAAACCACTGTGTTGAGCAACAAACACCACACTTCATCATTCTTCTCACAGGCCCTTTATTCTCCTCTCTCAGCCCCATGGCCCAGAAAGACTCTCCTTACATAAGATAGTACGTAGGCAACACAGTACAACTCTTAAATGTCACACACACACACACACACACACACACACACACACACACACACACACACACACACACACACACACACACACACACACACACACACACACACACACACACACACACACACACACACACACACACACACACACAGCCTCTGGCCCATCTTGTACACTAAAAAATGATTAACATATTTCCAATATGAATTGCTGCAAGACCATTTCTACACCTTTTGTTGCCATTTTGCTCTATATTACGTAGGCTTATCTTCATTTATCTGAATTGAAATGAATGAATTGAAATGGGTTATTTTTTTACATTTAGGCTAGCAGCCTATTCATGTGTATCGTGTTCATATTACTGTAATGGTGACCTGTCTGTGACTAGAGACTAGAGGTTGTATCCTACCAATTGTTAGCCAGCTAATTAACACGGATCTGTGGTCAGATCTGAGTGATTACTGTAAGGTGAAGACCATAGACTAGTGTGTCAGTAAGGCAGTGTTTGTGCAGAGCCAATAGACTGGACAATAGATCAAGCTAGACCTCAGTAATGTGTTTGTTCACTGATAAGACAACAGCACCATCTGCTGGGCTATAACGGAGTACTACAACCAGACTCCATCAGTCTGACGATGGATTTAAATTGGGGACAGGTTTGAACAGTTACCTGCTGTTGTATTATCTGTGCTAGTTACACAGTGTGATATTCTATGAGTTTCTTTGTCTCCTCAGGTCACAGTAAGAGCGTGCGCTGGCTGTTGGGTCGTGATGGGGATGTGAGTGTGAGCGTGATCGGAGAGGTGGATGAATTTAGATCCTCCAAACTCCCCCAGACCTTTCGTACCAACACCAGACTACAGAGTACAGAAATGAACAACCTAGTGGTTGATCTCCATACTGTGTCACTACTGAAAGACAGAGAGAACCACCAAACCAGCTCACAATCAGCCACACTGATGCAACTCAGCGTAAGTGTTTGTTACGGAGTGTGTGTATGTGTGTGTGTGATGTGTATGCATATGAGACACAGAAAGAGAGGGCAAGAGGGAGAGAAATATGTCATCTCTACCATACAGGATGTAGCTCGACAGTCTTCTTCTATTTCCAGGTAGACTCAGACGGCTCTAAGGACACTGAGGAGGACCACGACTCAGGCAGCGCTGAGGACGACCCAAAGGACCCCGTGGAGGACAGCAGCGACAATGAGTCAGGCAACAGCACAGACGACCTAAAGGACTGGGGCCTCTGCCACAGACCCCGCCACAGCAACATCAGCCTGTCTCTACAACCCCAGCTGTCAGTCACAGAGAAGGCCCGCCCACACGGCAGAGGAGGTGAGAGAGAAAGAGAATCCAATTCAATCAAAATGTATTGGTCACATACACATGGTTAGCAGACGTTAATTCTAGTGTAGCAAAATGCTTGTGCTTCCAGTTCCGACTATGCAGAGAGTGTCTTTTTGTGTGTGCATACGAGCACGCGCATGTTTCTCTGGAATGACATGTCGACTCTACACTCGATTCAAGTTCATTGACTTAACAGATATTTCTACAATCCTTTCCCTCTCTATCTCTCTAGTGGTGGTCAGTCATGAGGAGGAGAGCCCGGCTTTTGGTGGTCGGGTGGCCCAGCTCAGGAGAACGTTTGCCACATCCTCTCCCATCGCCAAGCCCCCTGTGCCCACCAAACCTTCGCACCTGCAGCTGGTGCCCAGGTCCTCTCTGAGGTAACACTGGGGTCACCCACGGTCAACCAATCACACAGAAGAGGTACTGCCCACCTGAAGAGCTCATTTGAATACCAGGTAAAAGTGACCTACGGACAGACACTCACCTGAGGAACGGTGCAGAGAAATAGGAGCTCCAAACTTAGCCGAGTTAAAGGTGGACATGCACAGCTGAGTGGGAGGAATGCTTGACACTGGTACTCTGGTGAAGTGCCCCCCCCGTTGAAGGTTTGTGGAGACTGCATGGTAGTTATACAGTTCCACCTCTCCTTGAACCTAAATACACAAGAGGTTTGGACATGGTTAATACAAGAGCTATTTCTACATAGTTACATGGAAGTTTGTATCTGATTTGTACATGGGGTGGAGGAAAATATTTAGCTTTACGTTTCTAATCAGGAATTATGCATAATTTATTTTCACTTTGCTGTCTCTCGTATGTTTGGGTCATAGGTCAAACCATCCTGGTATGTTTGGGATATAGGTCAAACCATCCTGGTATGTTTGGGATATAGGTCAAACCATCCTGGTATGTTTGGGCCATAGGTCAAACCATCCTGGTATGTTTGGGATATAGGTCAAACCATCCTGGTATGTTTGGGATATAGGTCAAACCATCCTGGTATGTTTGGGCCATAGGTCAAACCATCCTGGTATGTTTGGGATATAGGTCAAACCATCCTGGTATGTTTGGGATATAGGTCAAACCATCCTGGTATGTTTGGGATATAGGTCAAACCATCCTGGTATGTTTGGGATATAGGTCAAACCATCCTGGTATGTTTGGGCCATAGGTCAAACCATCCTGGTATGTTTGGGATATAGGTCAAACCATCCTGGTATGTTTGGGCCATAGGTCAAACCATCCTGGTATGTTTGGGATATAAGTCAAACCATCCTGTCATGTTTTTAGCTATCAGATCTTTTGCTTTATTAATTGTGTTCATTATCTAACAGTCTAACCTCGTAGGCGTTCTAGTCATATCATGTTTTGTATATCTGCACTGTAACTACATTTGTTTGAGGAGGCTATTTCTATTTTGCGTGTGAAACATGCTTGTGCAAAACACATACCTGTATTTCTTTGACCTGTTGGTCTCTAATTCAGCTAAATAAAAATCTGAAGAAATGTGCGTGTCTGTGGGTGTGGGTGTGCTTAGGCAAGAGAGAGAGAGAATTAAGAAAGAGAGAGAGAGAGAGAGAGAGAGAGAGAGAGAGAGAGAGAAAGGGAGAGAGAGAGAGAGAGAGAAAGGGAGAGAGAGAGAGAGAGAGAGAGAGAGAGAGAAGAGAGAGAGAGAGAGAGAGAGAGAGAGGGAGAGAGAGAGAGAGAGAAAGGGAGAGAGAGAGAGAGAGAGAGAGAGAGAAAGGGAGAGAGAGAGAGAGAGAGAGAGAAAGGGAGCCCTCTGTTGTTTCATTTGTAGTGAGTGGTATCCATGGTGACCAGAGAGGTCGAGGACAACCAGACCTACCATTCACCCTACTCTGGGGTAGGATTACATCTAGATTTCAAACACACACACACACACACACACACACACACACACACACACACACACACACACACACACACACACACACACACACGCATGCATGTGCGCACACACAGACACACACAGGTCACACGTGTAGGTGGAATGAATTAAAAACGAGGATAATTATATTAGATGGGTTACAGTCATTTTTCTGAAGCTCCTTCATAAAACAGTGAGAGGAGGGCTGCAGTAGTGTTGCATGCTGTGCTCTCCAGTGGTTGTTGTTTACATGGACTCCATGCCTGGTTCACTAGTAGAGTTCCCAGCAGCTGGTTAACAAAGGATCAAAAGGGGCTAGTGGTAACTTGATTAGCGAGTGGCGGCCGGATGGCGACAGAAACAGGCGCTAAGATCAGACACACACACACACACGCACGCACGCACGCACGCACGCACGCACGCACGCACGCACGCACGCACGCACGCACGCACGCACGCACGCACGCACACACACACACACACACACACACACACACACACACACACACACACACACACACACACACACACACGGTAGATGAATGTCAGGGTGGCTATATGCACACACTCAGCATAACTCTATCTCTGCCAACTCAATAAAGCATGTCTTATGTCCCACCAGGACAGATGAAAGTGTGTCTTTAGGATTCAGGAACCTCTTCTTCTAAGACGCCCTGCTAGAGCTACTGTAGTACGATCCAACCAGTGTAGCATTACTGAGCCATGCAGCAGCTGGCTGCAGCGACTAACATAGCTAGGTCCAACTGTGGTTTGAGAGGACAGACTCAGGGTCAGTCTGTATTCTCGACAACGCATCCATCTTTATCCCTCTCCTCCCTCTATATCTCTATCTCTCCATCTCTCTAGGTATCTGTCCGACCCCTTCCCTTTCTCTTTTTGTATTTGCCTCTTCCCTCTTCCTCTACTATCTTCATCTCCTGCTGTCTCTCCATCTCCTTTCTCCCCTCCCCCCTCTCTCTCTCTCTCTCCCTCCTGCCATCTTGCAGGGCAGCAGAGCCAGACTCTGCAGGCGTTTGGGGAGGCTCCAGACCTCGCGGCCAGCGGGTGACACAGATTTCCGGGGGAAGGGGGATTAATCTCCAAATTACTGGAAAGGCACAAGGGGAATCTGGAGATTCAGGAATATAAAATCCCTTTGTCCGCGAAATGAAGAAATGCACGATAGGACATGTTTCTTATTCAGTGGAAAACTGTAACAGTGTGCCTGTCTGCTTTTTACCCTGAGTTGGCAGGACTTCTGTAGGACACACACACACACTGGTTCTCTGTGATCCCCTGACTGAAGGCACACAGGAAGTGCAACCATGGCCCAATTATAGCGTGACATCTCGCCTTGCCATTTCCATGGTTACGCTGTCCACCATCCCCCGGAGCGAACTGTGGAAGATTAAGGTCCTATCTTATCAGCCATCGTCACGGCAACCCCCCCCGGTCTGTGTGAGCTGGACACTCTCTGCTTTCACCATGTTATTGAGGCCTTCACTGTGTGTGTGAGAATGAGTGTGTGTCTGCATACTACATGCTTGTGAATGAAATTGAAATTGAATCAGTGTGTGAACGGGAATGAGAGAGAGAGAGCGTGTGTGTGAATGGGAATGAGAGAGATAGAGCGTGTGTGTGAATGGGAATGAGAGAGAGAGTGTGTGCGTGAATGTGTTGAGTGTGTGGTGAGTCATGTGCGCATAGGTTTGGTATGTGTACTTTTTGGTCATATATGTGTGTGTGTGTCTGGAAGGTAGTGATAAGGACATCATGCATGCCTCCCCCCAAGACACACACACACACACCCCCACACATAAGCCTCACAGGAAATGGAGAGGGATCAGTCAGCCCCTGAAATACACAAAGAGACACTCTTGAAATACATACTCACCCCAACACACACATACTGTAGACAGGCAGTTTCCTTGTCTTTATTCAGAAGGCAGACCGTAGAGATGTAAGAACTAGACACTAATTATGACCTAAGTACATCTACTACTCATTCTTTATTAACTGTGACATGAATAGAAAAACAAACATAAACATCATATTATGACCAGTCTGTCCTTCTTGGTTTGGCTTTTACGGAAACATCCAGGTCAGAAGCTTCGATGACAAAATGTTCCAAAAATGGAATATAAAAAGGAATAACATTTTCTATTCATATACAATACTCTGTGCTTCATGAGATGCTTCCTGTTGGCCCGACAATATCTAAATCCATTGGTGTGACTTATCTTTCATTGGGTTTTCATCTTCATACTTCTGATTGTCGAAGGTTCTGTACTCTCCAAGCCAATCCAACAAGGCCAGCTGAATTTACTTTCTTTTCTAGGTCCAGAGTGCCAATGTTCATGATCACATTCCAAATAGACGGAATCCTATTGTAGCCATGGAAATGCTGCTCCTGATGGAAACACCATCTTCTATGAAAGGAGATGAAAGGGGTCAGAAAGCTGTGGTTCACTTAAAACACAAACACATGCATATAGACTACTACACCGGCCGAAAGTAACACACTAACATACACTACATGACCAAAGGTATGTGGACACCTGCTCGTCGAACATCTACATTTCAAAATCACACCTGTCAGCAACAGGTGTGGCTGAAATGGCCGAATCCAATCATTTGAAGGGGTGTCCACATACTTTTGCATATATAGTGTAGTGCAACTACAGTGGTATTACAGAGGTATATATTTTTTGGAGAGCAGTTGTCAGACCTCAGATAAAGTCAGACTGCCCTATTACTGCCCATTCTAAATAATAGTGTGTATTTATCCACTTCCTCTCACCTCGAACCCGGTGGCTGCCTTTTTCTTCAGCTGCTCACACTTCCTGTACTTGCAGATCTGGTGTCCAGTCTTGCGGTTGCGGCAGGCGCTGCACTCTTCACAGTTCCCTGTACGTCGACACGGCACACACTCCCCGCATCGCTTCCTCTTCCTTCTCCCAGCTCCCCCGCCGCCAGTGGACGAGCTCTCTCCTCGCAACACCTCCACACCCTCCCCAACGCCAGCTATCCCCATTGACCCTCCACCACTAGTCAGGAACCCCCCTCCCCCTGCCATCAGAGCAAACAGGCCTGGGTTCAAGGGGAACCAGGAGCAGCCTAGCAGTGGGAGGAAGTCTGCCACACAACCTGTGCCGTCCCCTTCAGCCCCGGACCCCCCCTCCATCTCCTCCCCTTCCACCCCAGCTTCCCCGGCCCCCAGCCCGCCCAGGGGGCCCTGGTCCCTGGGTGTGGGGGTCAGTGTCAAGGCCCCAGCCCTCATCAGCAGCTCTGCAGCATGTGCCAGGTGAAGACCACTGGGAGAGTCCCAGAGGTCTATGTTGGAGAGGTGGGCCCGGCGAGGCTTGTTCTGCCTGGGCTGGGTTGGCCTGTGCTGGGCTGCAGTGGGATGGAGGAGGCCCCTGACACCCATACTACTGGAGCTATGGCGGTGGGGTAGTCTGTTAGTGTTGTTGAGATATTCAGAGAGGGAGCAGGGATGAGAGCGCTTCAGGCTTCGTCTTAGAGGCTCACTGAGGATCCTATTGGCTCTCTGCTGCTCTGGAGAGGAAGGGCTAGACATGTCCAGGGTATCTGCCATACTGGGTGGGGGTGGGAGATGGCAGGGCAATGCCAAGGTTAGAGCGGTGACAGCAGTCCAGCTGTCAGTTAGCCAATCACAACTCTCTGACAGCTGTTATATTCCCATTATCCTCTCTGCCACCTTTATACCCTGTGGAGATGAACAGAGGAAGATGGAGGAGAGAGAAGAGGGGGAAGGAGATATGGAGGGAGACAGGGAAAAAGAGACAAAGAAAGCAGAGAGGGGGAGAAAATAAGTAGATGTTATTAGAGAGGCATTGGTCGATAGTTGGTTTTATTTTTAGTGAAGGAGACAATAATGACATTGTAATACACAGGCCTAAGTGTAATTAAGGGAATAATAGCCTATTTAATGTTTGAGTGAGCATGTAAAATGTCTTCAAAATATAGGCTACATCTGAGACTAAGAAATTATATATTTTGAATAACGTGACGCTTTATACATTTAAGTTATGATAGACTGCGTGTGGTTGCACTTGAGTTCCAAGGTGGACAAATCTATGCAATAATGGAATACCACAAACAAATAGCCTATTGCGCATATGCGCCAGTCAAATTTGGAGCGCGCATTTCGATTTGACTACTGTAGTTGTGATGTGAGCCAGGCTAGAGAATATACAATATCTACCTCTGAATGCCATCGAGTTCGAAACTACCTTTTGTCTAGACTCTGTGACAGTCCAGGGTACGCGCGCGCACGACACGGTCGCAATAGATACATAAAATACGCTATATTTCATCAATAAACGATAACGTGGGTGTTCGAGTGATGTAATTGGTAGTACTGTAAAGGTATGAATAGGTCATAACTCTCTCTTCAATATATTATTAATATCACATTAACACATCCTTTCGTAATTCGTGCACCTACCAATGCAATGCGAGCTGACCGGAGCCCCAGTGTCCAGTGGTTTGTCCGTGGTGTCTTCCACGAATATTGGAATAAATAAAGGGAGATGGAAAAAAAATAAGATATTGTTAACTATTAGACATATCCAATATTTATCTGCAGTGATCACACAAGAAAACGAAGCCGTAAACCATTTGTCCAATTCGGTAGCTGCACAGGTCCTTCGCCTTTCCCGTCTCGCATTCCCACCTCCTCGTGCCCGCCACTCACAGAGTGGAACATGCAAACACACTTCATAGATTTGGGGGGCGTCACACAAAAAGCGAACTGGAGTCATGGTCATGAGACCGCAGAAAAATGACCCCTTGACCACAATAGCAAATTCCTGTGCTCATTTAATTTCTGTGCCACACAACATTTTACAAAACCATAGAAAAAGACAGGTGACAAAGCCAAAGTCCTGAAATACAGGGCTAATTATCTTGGAAATAAAAAAAGGGATTGGAAAATGCTTTTTGAGACTGTTTATGGAATCACTTTCTGGCATGAATGAAATTCATGTGAGTTATTGTATGTTGTGTGTGTTCCTTCCCATGTCATGTGATGCTGGTGGAAGCCAGACTGTAACAGTGTATATGCCATCAGGCGAGAAGGGCGAGGGTGTTGTGGCCCGTTTAGAGCTGCACTGCAGCAGCCTCAACCTCGTACTTCTCAGGGTACTAAGCAGGGTAGTCCACTCCACCTCTTGTCAAGAGTCCTGCATTTTTGGCACACAGCCAGCTGTGGTGTGAGGCTGGGTGTGAGGCTGAGTGTGTGTGTGTGTGGCTGCCAGCCTAGGCAGCAATAACACGGAGAGGGGGCTGCCAAATCGTAATCCTCATGCCTGCTAGTTGAGCGAGAGCAGCTCCTAGCGGCTAGAGAAAATATTGCCTTGTGTCGGTGGGTAAAATGGCATACATTGGCGCACATAAACTGCTTTGCAGTGGGACATAAAATCAGCACCACATAATGTCGGCCTTTATACGTCTCAGGAAAGGAATGACAGTAGACACACAAGTCTGACCACTTTAAGAAAACTTTTATTCACAATATACGGGCCAAAATACATCACCCTCAAGTCTGTCATATCCACTAGAACATGTATTTCTTTTGGACATTAACAATACATATTCCTAAAGGTTGTACTTTGAACACTGGAATAGACAATAGTCTTAGAGGGGAAATGAAAGTGCCCTCTTGTGTCAGAGAATGTCGAAATAAAGGGTAGCACCTTCCCCACTCTCAGTCACGTATTATTCATCTCGTAGTTAAGACCATTAAGACCAATGGCTCAATAACATTAATTACATGAGCTTCTAAGACACAAATCATATCATGTAACATTCCTTTGGGGTTTTGACTGTGGGTTGTATGAAAGCGGTTTGAGTAAGAGTGCTGCTCTGCGTGGTTGGATCCTGCCATGATTCTGTTCATCTGTACGACCTCTGGTTGGATATGGCAAGTGATCGTTTGACTCTGGTGTATGTGGCATGTGACTGAATGGTGTTGAATGATGATTTGATGGGAGGGACGAGAAGGGGAAAGGGAGGTTGGTTAAGCATCCTTCTTCTTGATGATGAGGGGACCCACGTTGTCCCCAGTGATCTCATTGTGCTTGGTATGGGAACCATCACAGTAGGGGAACTGTGGGGAAATTGAAAAAACTTCGATACCCAAAGGGGAAATTTACACAAAGAAGTAAATAACACAAGGTATAATCTCACCAGCCATCGCCTTAAAAATCACATAAAACTACACTTCGCAAAACGGCCAAAGAGCAAATTATATTTGATAATGATAGTGAATAATTTGCCCTGAGACATGACTATAGACTGCTATGGCATCCAACTATGGCACCAGGGACCATAGGAGTCTACAGCCAAGTCTCAAGGCAAATAAAGGAAGAAGTGCCTACCTTCTTGGACCTCCAGCAGCGACAGTAGACGGCCTTGCTGCCAATGTCTTCTATGTCGAAGCTGTGCACCACCTTGGCACTGTCCTTACACACACAGGTGTTGACCTGGCTTTTCTTACGCCCAGTGAAGTACCGGCTAACCAGGAAGCCACCTAGAGCAGCCGCCACAACCACTGGCACTAGGACAGTCAGCTGGTCTGAAATTCAAGAACACATACAGGCATACATAAACAGAGAGAATGCACATGTACACTGTTAGCAGTTTTTGTAATTTTATCAGTAACTTACTGTATTAATCAACAGTATGACAATGTTTAACTGAATGTAGTTGTTGACCATAGAATGCACAGTAAAATACCATACATTGTTTTACAGCACACTGTACGACCTTTCTGTCATTTCAACAGTAAAACACAGTAGAATGCACAGTGAAATACCATAAATGTGTTTTACAGTATTAATAATGGTGCATTGTGGGGAAATGTTTGTGGGCGGGGAATATTAAACATATTTTAAGGCATGCCTTGTAAGAGCCTATATTTGTTGCACCTGTGAGTGAGAATGCAGTACCCCCACATAATACAGTAATATACTGTATTTTAGGAATTCTACAATCCTTGTTCTGAAAATCTACAGTAACATACTGGACATTTAGCAAATCTGACCATAATTCTATCCTCCCGATTCCTGCTTACAAGCAAAAACTAAAGCAGGATGTACCAGTGACTCGCTCAATACGGAAGTGGTCAGATGATGCGAATACTACGCTACAGGAATGTTTTGCTAGCACAGACTGGAATATGTTCTGGGATTCACCCAATGGCATTGAGGAGTATACCAACTCAATCACCGGCTTCATCAATAAGTGCATCAACGATGTTGTCCCCACAGTAACTGTACGTGCATTTCCCAACAAGAAGCCATGGATTACAGGCAACATCCGCACCGAGCTAATGGCTAGAGCGTCCGCTTTCAAGGAGTGGGACACTAATCCATAAGTTTATAAGAAATCCCGCTATGCACTCAGACGAACCATCAAACAGGCAAAACATCAATACAGGACTAGATTGAATCATACTACACTGGCTCTGATGCTCATTGGATGTGGCAGGGCCTGAAAACTATTATGGACTACAAAGGGAGAACCAGCCGCGAGCTGCCCAGTGACCCGAGCCAACCAGACAAGCTAAATGCCTTTTATGCTCGCTTTGAGGCAAGAAACACTGAAGCATGCATGAGAGCACCAGCTGTTCCGGACGACTGTGTGATCACGCTCTCCGTGGCCGATGTGAGCAAGACCTTTTTAAACAGGTCAACATTCACAAAGCCGCAGGCTCAGATGGATTACCAGGACGTGTACTCAGAACATGCGCGGACCAACTGGCAAGTGTCTTCACTGATATTTTCAACCTCTCCCTGGCCGAGTCTGTAATACCCACATGTTTCAAACAGACCACCATAGTCCCTGTACCCAAAATGGCGAAGGTAACCTGCCTAAATGATTACCGCCCCGTAGCACTCACATCGGTAGCCATGAAGTGCTTTGAAAGGCTGGTCATGGCTCACATCAACACCATCATGCCAGAAACCCTAGACCCACTCCAAATCGCATACCGCCCCAACAGATCCACAGATGACGCAATCTCAATTGCACTCCACACTGCTCTTTCCAACCTGGACAAAAGGAACACCTATGTGAGAATGCTGTTCATTGACTACAGTTCAGTGTTCAAGACCAAATTCCCTACAAAGTTCATCACTAAGCTAAGGACCCTGGGACTAAACACCTCCCACTGAAACTGGATCCTGGACTTCCTGACGGGCCACCCCCAGATCGTAAGGGTAGGCAGCAACACATTTGCCACACTGATCCTCAAAACTGCGGTTCTTCAGGGGTGCGTGCTTAGTCCCATCCTGTACTCCCTGTTCACCCATGACTATGTGGCCAAGAACGACTCCAACACCATCATTAAGTTTGCTGACGACCCAACGGTGGTCGGCCTGATCACCGACAACGATAAGACAGCCTATAGGGAGGAGGTCAGAAACCTGGCAGTGTGGTACCAGGACTACAACCTCTCTCTCAATGTGAGCAAGACAAAGGAGCTGATCATGGACTATAGGAAAAGGCAGGCCGAACAGGCCTCCATTAACATCGACGGGACTAAAGTGTAGCAGTTCGAGAGTTTCAAGTTCTTTGGTGTCCACATCACCCACAAACTATCATGGGGCCAAGCTTCCTGACATCCATGACCTATATAGTAGGCTGTGTCACAGAGGAAAGCCCCCAAAAATAGTCATAGACTCCAGTCACCCAAATCATAGACTGTTCTCTCTGCTACCGCATGACAAGCGGTACTGGAGCTCCAAGTCTAGGACCAAAATGCTCCTTAACAGTTTCTACCTCCAAGCTTTAAGACTGCGGAACAAACTAAAATAATCAAGCTTTTTTGGTTAGCACATGATTCCATATGTGTTATTTCATAGTTTTGATGTCTTCACTATTATTCTACAATGTAGAAAATAGTAAAAAAAAAAAAAAAGAAAACCTTTGAATGAGTAGGTGTGTCCAAACTTTTTACTTGTATTGTATGTTGACACCAGCTCGACGAACTTCTCATTCCAAAATCATGGGCATTAATATGGAGTTGGTCCCCCCTTTGCTGCTACAACAGCCTCCACTCTTCTGGGAAGGCTTTTCATTAGATGTTGGAACATTGCTGCAGGGATTTCAAATCAAATCGTATTTGTCACATGCGCCGAATACAACAGGTGTAGAGCTTACAGTGAAATGCTTACTTTACAAGCCCTTAACCAACAATGCTATTTCAAGAGAAATACCCCCCAAAAAGGAAGAGATAATAATAACAAATGATTAAAGAACAGCAGTAAATAACAATAGCGGGGCTATGTACAGGAGGTACCGGTACAGAGTCAGTGTGCGGCGGCACCGGTGTCGAGGTAATATGTACATGTAGGTAGAGTTATTAAAGTGACTATGCATAGATAATAACAGTGAGTAGCAGTAGCAAAGAAGGGGCAATGCAAATAGTCTGGGTAGCCATTTGATTTGCTTCCATTCTGACACAAGAGCTTTAGTTAGGTCGGGCACTGATGTTGGGCGATTAGGCCTGGCTCGCAGTCAGTGTTCCCATTCATCCCAAAGGTGTTCGATGGGGTTGAGGTCAGGGCTCTGTGCAGGCCAGTCAAGTTCTTCCACACCGATCTCGATAAACCATTTCTGTATGGACCTCGCTTTGTGCACGGTGGCATTGTCATGCTGAAATGGGAAAGGGCCTTCCCCAAACTGTTGCCACAAAGTTGGAAGCACAGAATCATCTAGAATGTCATTCCCTTCACTGGAACTAAGGGGCTTAGCCCAAACGATGAAAAACAGCCCCAGAACATTATTCCCACCAAATGTTTTATTTGGCACTATGCATTCAGGCAGGTACCGTACCGTTCTCCTGGCACCTGCCAAACCCGGATTTGTCCGTCAGACTGCCAGATGGTAAAGTGTAATTCATCACTCCAGGCGGCGAGCTTAACACCACTCCCAGCCGACGCTTGGCATTGCGCATGGTGAACTTAGGTTTGTGTGTGGCTGCTCGGCCATGGAAACCAATTTCACGAAGCTCCTGACAAACAGTTATTGTGTTGACGTTACTTCCAGAGGCAGTTTGGAACTTGGTATTCACTGTTGTAACCGAGAAGAGACGATTTTTACGCGCTACGCACTTCAGTACTCGGCAATCCCGTTCTGCGAGCTTGTATGGCCTACCACTTCACAGCTGAGCCGTTGTTGCTCCTAGATGTTTCCACTTCACAATAACAGCACTTCCAGTTCACTGGGGCAGCTCTAGTGGGGCAGAAATTTGATTAACTGACTTTTTGGAAAGGTGGCATCCTGTGATGGTGCCACTTTAAAATTCACTGAGCTCTTCCGTAAGGCCATTCTACTGTCAATGTTTGTATATGGAGATTGTATGGCTGTGTGCTCGATTTTATACACCTGTTAGCAACAGGTGTGGCTGAAATAGCAGAGTCCACTAATGTGTACATATATATATATATTGTATATTAATGTGTGCCTTAAGTGGCTATATTTGTTGCACCCATTAGTGAGAGTACTGTACCAATTTAAGTGATATGTGGTAGTAGTTCCCTAACAATTAAATGTATATAGGGATCAAATCAGAGTGGTGTCACACCTTAAACCTTTTTATGTTTTAATATTTTCCCATGTCCATTTGATCTGTGTTGCCCTGTAATCACAGCCAGTTTGTAAGCCTTTGGTTAGGCCTCTAGAAGTGCAAGTGATGTAAAACACCTAGTTTTCATGAATATGCTGTTATATGCAAAAACCTACAGCCAACCTGCTTGCTATAGTCCCTTGTAATTAAAAAAATATATATAACATTTTCTTGCAGTTTAAAATGAACTTTTACAGTGTTTCATTGCTCTGCCATCAAGTTACCGTGAAAATGATTAACTACAACATGTTCAGTAACGGTTAAAGAAACGTTTTACTTGTAAATTAGATTACAGTAAAAATATTGGTACCAAAAAATGTACTACTGTGAAATGGATTACAGTAGCTGTACTGGCCAATTGCTGCCAGTAAATTACTGTACATTTTACAGGAAATGTTTTACAATGTACAGATCAAAAGTCAGAAAATGCATATTTTTTTAATATTTTTTTTATTTCACCTTTATTTAACCAGGTAGGCTAGTTGAGAACAGGTTCTCATTTGCAACTGCGACCTGGCCAAGATAAAGCATAGCAGTGTGAACAGACAACACAGAGTTACACATGGAGTAAACAATTAACAAGTCAATAACACAGTAGAGAAAAAAGGGGGAGTCTATCTACAATGTGTGCAAAAGGCATGAGGAGGTAGGCGAATAATTACAATATTGCAGATTAACACTGGAGTGATAAATGATCAGATGGTCATGTACAGGTAGAGATATTGGTGTGCAAAAGAGCAGAAAAGTAAATAAATAAAAACTGTGGGGATGAGGTAGGTGAAAATGGGTGGGCTATTTACCAATAGATTATGTACAGCTGCAGCGATCGGTTAGCTGCTCAGATAGCAGATGTTTAAAGTTGGTGAGGGAGATAAAATTCTCCAACTTCAGCGATTTTTGCAATTCGTTGCAGTCACAGGCAGCAGAGTACTGGAACGAAAGGCGGCCGAATGAGGTGTTTGCTTTAGGGATGATCAATGAGATACACCTGCTGGAGTGCGTGCTACGGATGGGTGTTGCCATCGTGACCAGTGAGCTGAGATAAGGCGGAGCTTTGTCTAGCATGGCCTTGTAGATGACCTGGAGCCAGTGGGTCTGGCGACGAATATGTAGCGAGGGCCAGCCGACTAGAGCATACAAGTCGCAGTGGTGGGTAGTGTAAGGTGCTTTAGTGACAAAACGGATGGCACTGTGATAAACTGCATCCAGTTTGCTGAGAAGAGTGTTGGAAGCAATTTTGTAGATGACATCGCCGAAGTCGAGGATCGGTAGGCTAGTCAGTTTTACTAGGGTAAGCTTGGCAGCGTGAGTGAAGGAGGCTTTGTTGCGGAATAGAAAGCAGACTCTTGATTTGATTTTCGATTGGAGATGTTTGATATGGGTCTGGAAGGAGAGTTTGCAGTCTAGCCAGACACATAGGTACTTATAGGTGTCCACATATTCAAGGTCGGAACCATCCAGTGTGGTGATGCTAGTCGGGCATGCGGGTGCAGGCAGCGATCGGTTGAAAAGCATGCATTTGGTTTTACTAGCGTTTAAGAGCAGTTGGAGGCCACGGAAGGAGTGTTGTATGGCATTGAAGCTCGATTGGAGGTTAGATAGCACAGTGTCCAATGACGGGCCGAAAGTGTATAGAATGGTGTCGTCTGCGTAGAGGTGGATCAGGGAATCGCCCGCAGCAAGAGCAACATCATTGATATATACAGAGAAAAGAGTCGGCCCGAGAATTGAATCCTGTGGCACCCCCATAGAGACTGCCAGAGGACCGGACAACATGCCCTCCGATTTGACACACTGAACTCTGTCTGCAAAGTAATTGGTGAACCAGGCAAGGCAGTCATCCGAAAAACCGAGGCTACGGAGTCTGCCGATAAGAATATGGTGATTGACAGAGTCGAAAGCCTTGGCAAGGTCGATGAAGACGGCTGCACAGTACTGTCTTTTATCGATGGCGGTTATGATGTCGTTTAGTACCTTGAGTGGGGCTGAGGTGCACCCGTGACCGGCTCGGAAACCAGATTGCATAGCTGAGAAGGTACGGTGGGATTCGAGATGGTCAGTGACCTGTTTGTTGACTTGGCTTTCGAAGACCTTAGATAGGCAGGGCAGAATGGATATAGGTCTGTAACAGTTTGGGTCCAGGGTGTCTCCCCCTTTGAAGAGGGGAATGACTGCGGCAGCTTTCCAATCCTTGGGGATCTCAGACGATATGAAAGAGAGGTTGAACAGGCTGGTAATAGGGGTTGCGACAATGGCGGCGGATAGTTTCAGAAATAGAGGGTCCAGATTGTCAAGCCTAGCTGATTTATACGGGTCCAGGTTTTGCAGCTCTTTCAGAACATCTGCTATCTGGATTTGGGTAAAGGAGAACCTGGAGAGGCTTGGGCGAGGAGCTGCGGGGGGGCCGGAGCTGTTGGCCGAGGTAGGAGTAGCCAGGCGGAAGGCATGGCCAGCCGTTGAGAAATGCTTGTTGAAGTTTTCGATAATCATGGATTTGTCGGTGGTGACCGTGTTCCCTAGCCTCAGTGCAGTGGGCAGCTGGGAGGAGGTGCTCTTGTTCTCCATGGACTTCACAGTGTCCCAGAACTTTTTGGAGTTGGAGCTACAGGATGCAAACTTCTGCCTGAAGAAGCTGGCCTTAGCTTTCCTGACTGACTGCGTGTATTGGTTCCTGACTTCCCTGAACAGTTGCATATCGCGGGGACTGTTCGATGCTATTGCAGTCCGCCACAGGATGTTTTTGTGCTGGTCGAGGGCAGTCAGGTCTGGAGTGAACCAAGGGCTGTATCTGTTCTTAGTTCTGCATTTTTTGAACGGAGCATGCTTATCTAATATGGTGAGGAAGTTACTCTTAAAGAATGACCAGGCATCCTCAACTGACGGGATGAGGTCAATGTCCTTCCAGGATACCCGGGCCAGGTCGATTAGAAAGGCCTGCTCACAGAAGTGTTTTAGGGAGCGTTTGACAGTGATGAGGGGTGGTCGTTTGACTGCGGCACCGTAGCGGATACAGGCAATGAGGCAGTGGTCGCTGAGATCCTGGTTGAAGACAGCGGAGGTGTATTTGGAGGGCCAGTTGGTCAGGATGACGTCTATGAGGGTGCCCTTGCTTACAGAGTTAGGGTTGTACCTGGTGGGTTCCTTGATGATTTGTGTGAGATTGAGGGCATCTAGCTTAGATTGTAGGACTGCCGGGGTGTTAAGCATATCCCAGTTTAGGTCACCTAACAGAACAAACTCTGAAGCTAGATGGGGGGCAATCAATTCACAAATGGTGTCCAGGGCACAGCTGGGAGCTGAGGGGGGTCGGTAGCAGGCGGCAACAGTGAGAGACTTATTTCTGGAGAGAGTAATTTTCAGAATTAGTAGTTCGAACTGTTTGGGTATGGACCTGGAAAGTATGACATTACTTTGCAGGCTATCTCTGCAGTAGACTGCGACTCCTCCCCCTTTGGCAGTTCTATCTTGACGGAAGATGTTATAGTTGGGTATGGAAATCTCTGAATTTTTGGTGGCCTTCCTGAGCCAGGATTCAGACACGGCAAGGACATCAGTGTTAGCAGAGTGTGCTAAAGCAGTGAGTAAAACAAACTTAGGGAGGAGGCTTCTGATGTTGACATGCATGAAACCAATTAATAGCCCAGGCTTTTATTTGCTGAAAATACTGAACACAACAGGCACTTATTAGAGAAAGGTTCTATAAATTTTACATGTACTGAATAAAAATCGAATGTTTCCGTCGCATTTTCAACTCTATGGATAGTTTGTCAAACTGTTGCGTTACATAGCAAATGTCTCTACTCTAGTCTTGGCACGTGCGCTGTAGCCAACAGCTGGCAGATACAGTGCTGGTAGGCTAGACTACATGATGAGATTATAGATAAGAGTGAGAATGTTTTAATTTGTCAAAACGGCAGTCAAGCATTGATCATCATGTCACCAGAATAAGACCCTGGAAATGCATCAGAAAGGAGCATCATCAAGCACTTTCACCAACCTGTGAAGTTCATCATCATTTATTTCATCTGGAGTGTCATTTAAACTGCATGGTTTCCCGAGTTGTTGTGGGAGGACCACACACGTCATCGCCTGGCTTCAAGTTTACTTCGATAGAAAGGTGTTTCCATCGTCATTGCTCGCATAATTAATTTTAAAGACACAAAAAATCCCATCATGTCGAATGAACAAATGATCTGTCGGCATTTATGAGATTGTACCGAAACTTCCTGTTTCCATCAGAGCTGTCATTTAAAAAAAATATGGTATGGCTTTACTCACATAAAATCTGTCGATGGAAACGTGGTAACTGACAGAAAATTATTCTCCTCTATGACTGTGCGTTTTTGGCAGTTCTGACTTTCGCCACTAGAGGGCGATCAGTCCATTTCTGGGGGTCTGTACTCCCAAAGTTGTTGACTGTTTTTGTGCTTGCCAGTTAGCTAGCAATTCTCAGCTGTTACCAGCACTGAGGTAAAATAAGAACTTTAGACTGTCGAAGATTTTTGACTGTTGTTTTCAAGGTAATTATCATGCTGAAACATGAGGTGGGCCAACATGGCAGATGAGGGGCACAACAATGGGCCTCAGGATCTCGTCTCGGTATCTCTGTGCATTCAAATTGCTGTAAATAAAATGCAATTGTATTTGTTGTCCGTAGTTTATGCCTGCCCATACCATAACCCTACCACCACGGGCCACTCTGTTCACAACGTTGACATCAGCAAATGGCTTACCCACACGATGCCATACACGTGGTCTGTAGTTGTGAGGGCGGTTGGATGTACTGGCAAATTCTCTAAAATAACGTTGGAGGCGGGTTATGGTAGAGAAATTAACATTCAATTCTCTGGCAACAGCTCTGGTAGACATTCCTGCAGTCAGCATACCAATTGCATGCTCCCTTAAAACTTGAGATATCTGTGCAATTGTGTTATATCCACATTTTAGAGTGGCCTATAATTGTTCCCGCACAAGGTGCACCTGTGTAATGATCATGCTGTTTAATCAGTTTCTTGATATGCCACACCTGACAGGGGGATGGATTATCTTGGCAAAGGGAAAATACTAACAGAGATGTAAACACATTTGAGCACAACATTTGAGAGAAATAAGCTTTTTGTGTATATGACATTTTGGGGGGTATTGTTTATTTCAGAACACTTTACATCTTCCGTTTATATTTTTGCTCAGTGTAAAATGTGTATATCTTATGTTGTGAGTGATGGGGGTAAAAAAAAAAAATCGAGCTTCAAGACAGGAACCCTAATCCCTTGGTTAGCAGCCAATGCCTAGCAGTTTCTTACAGGCGATAAAAACAGATTGCCATCATTTTTTAAACAACACTCAAACATTAAACCTCTTAAACAATTCATGGTAACCTCATAAATAATTTATTTAGACCCCACATTTATTTGAAACGTGTTTATTTTCTGAAATCAATGTGTGCATTTGGTTCACTGTTTGCTGAAATTAATGTGTGCCCTTGAACGGCTATTAAAAGGGACAGGCAGCTATTTGAGACTGCGTTTAATTAAAGTTAAGGTATGCAGAAAGGATTTTCACCTTACAGAAGACCAGGTTTTCCTCTTTAACTTTGTAATAAAGGTCTATAAACAACACTATTACTAAAGTTACGTTTTTTGAAACGCTATTATGGAAGCATACTAGGGCAAAATGTAATGGATTTCGTCCTCCTCTTCTGAGGAGGAGTAGCGAGAAGGATCGGAGGACCAATTTGCAGCGTGGTAAGTGTCCATAATGTTTATTTAAATACATAAACTGAACACTACGAAATACAAAACAATAAACGTGAAATGAACGAAACAGTCCCGTGAGGTACTAATACGGAAGACAAACACCCACAACTCAAAAGTGAAACCAGGCTACCTAAGTATGATTCTCAATCAGGGACAATGATTGACAGCTGCCTCTGATTGAGAACCATACTAGGCCGAACACAGAAATCCAAAATTATAGAAAAACGAAAATAGACAACCCACCCAACTCACGCCCTGACCATACTAAAACAAATATATAATAACAAAACTAAGGTCAGAACGTGACACTATAGGACAGGTCCGGGGTAAAAGGCCTATTCTCTGTGCTGTTTTTAATATATGAATATATGCGCACGTAGCCTATTAGTGTATCACAACACAATAAATGTGGCTAGACTAAACGCCTCTTTTTATTTTAAGATGTGGAAAGATTAGCCTACTATGGTAGGTTTACATTGCCATGGCGATTAGAATGGACATCTTAGACATTGGTTTTAAACATAACAATACTTCTCTAGCAGGACCGACTGCCACAACTGCCCCAATATATTGCCTGGCCTTTAGCCCCACATAACCCGCTATGAAATCTGATATCGCGGCACTGCTGGGCCAACATGCGTTCTGGAGCTCTGCGCATGCACGTAAACAGAGAAAGGCGATTTACTGGTTGGAATCTACAAATGAGCAAGAACTGTTGAGCACAGGCTACAGCGGCTTAGCTGCCGAAGTAATGGCCACACACAAAACACCTGACAGACTAGCGAGGTGCACTAGGCTGACTGGTGGTAAGGTTGTCCTAACCTAAATTGATTGGTGAATGTCCACTGTCCTGATCAACAACCTGCTACGCAACTGACTATATTTATGGCTTCTCTCAAATGGTTGCTTTCAAGTATCATTGGGTGCAATGGGCTAATGATTGTAGTAAACAAGGTAAATGTCCTTATATTTAGGCTACATAACTTGTGCTTACAGGGACTGGAGCTGTGCCTAAATACGGCAAGTGTTTTGAATAGATCAACTGTTCATTATTAATAGACAGACTATTCACAGGGTGTATTCATAAAGTTCACTTAGGCAGCCGTTAACTTAGAGAACTATAAAAGCATTTGCTTTACCTTTAGATATCTGGAATCCATGACTCTCGATTACTACTGGGCTTGACATTGGCAACGATGGGATTGGAGGTAACGGTAAACCTTGGATTGTCATCCTGTCGGTTGGTCGGTGTTATGTTTGGGTCTTGCGCACCAAGGTCAATCAGAATAAATCTGAACCCTGTCCTTTCTGGCCGACTGTACCAGCCCAGACTGAACGACGTCACTGGTGTTATGACCAATAGGACCGGCCAATCAATCCCATTATTAAAATGGTTACAAGCTAACTGTAGGTCAGGGTTCGCCAACTAACCGCCCGCGGCCCATTTATTTTGGCCTCAACTTTTCGGAGCAAATAAACATATTTAATAATCTTCATTGTTGGACACAAAAAACGGTTAAACACGAGCAAATAAGCTACATGTGATTTTAATTTGTGAAATCTGTTTCACAGTATTCCCGTGCATAAGAGATATGTGATTTTATACAAATGAAATTGTTTTAGTCAAATATATCTGTATGCAGAAAAAAAAACGTTTTGCTCGCGCTGTATATATCGGTCCCCTAATGCAGCATTAGTAAAGCCCTACTTTTGTGATTGTTTTATTTACTAAATATATTTGAGTGTTTACCAGCGTTTGTAACTAGAACCTGACAATTATCTGTACAAAACAGTAATTTTGATAATACTTGTGGAATATAAAAATACTTGCTTGATATGCTTTCCAGTTTCTTGAAATACTTTGCAAATACAATTTATTTCTGTGAAAACTGAAATGGTCTATTCATTCCTTTTACATTTTTGTACTGTGTATGCTTTTATCCAGAGCAATTTACAGTAATGAGTGCTTACTTGTTCGTACTGGTCCCCCGTGAGAATTGAAACCACAACCCTAGCATTGCAAACACCATGCACTACCAACTGAGCCACATCACAAACCATTTGATGTCGCAATGAACTCAATTACTGTATTGTGCATTGTTATTCATGGTGATGGAAAGTCAACAGGTACAAAGGTATGACTAGCCTATGGACAATACATTAATGTACATTGACGTTGTGGTTTGAAAGGATGGTAAATTAATACTGCACAAAAAGTTATCTTCCCATTTTATCAACAATATTTAATTTGATGTGGATGTTTTGTGTCTTTGCCCATAACTTTATGTTTGAGGACAGACAGGGTTTTGTGCTTTCTGGAGTCCAATAGAATGACAACCGCAGAGAAAGTGACAGGGAAACAATGCTTACAATTCCAACTATTGAATCCTGCAAGATACTGCTCTAAATTACACAACTACCTTTTTGGCAAAGCAGAAAAAATGCTTTTGCCTGTGCTACATATGTAAACTCAGCAAAAAAAGAAACATCCCCTTTTCAGGACCCTGTCGTTCAAAGATATTTGGATTTTTACAAATGAACTTCACAGATCTTCATTGTGAAGGGTTTAAACACAGTTTCCCATGCTTGTTCAATGAACCATAAACAATTAATGAACATGCACCTATGGAACGGTCGTTAAGACACTAACAGCTTACAGACAGACAGTAGGCAATTAAGGTCACAGTTATGAAAACTTAGAGGACACTAGAGGCCTTTCTACTGACTCTGAAAAACACCAAAAGAAAGATGCCCAGGGTCCCTGCTCATCTGCATGGATGTGCCTTAGGCATGCAGCAAGGAGGCATGAGGACTGCAGATGTGGCCAGGGCAATAAATTGCCATGTCTGTTCTGTGAGACGCATAAGACAGTGCTACAGGGAGACAGGACAGAGAGCAGATCGTCCTCGCAGTGGCAGACAACGTGTAACAACACCTGCACAGGATCGGTACATCCGAACATCACACCTACCGGACAGGTACAGGATGGCAAAAAAAATGCACGAGTTACACCAAGAACACACAATCCCTCCATCAGTTCTCAGACTGTCCGCAATAGGCTGAGAGATGCTGGACTGAGGGTTTGTTGGCCTGTTGTAAGGCAGGTCCTCACCAGACATCACCGGCAACAACGTCACCTATCGGCACAAACCCACCATCGCTGGACCAGACAGGACTGGCAAAAATACTTCTTCATAGCAGAGTCGCAAATTTGTCTCATCAGGGATGATGGTCGGATTTGCGTTTATTGTCGAAGGGATGAGCGTTACACCGAGGCCTGTTCTCTGGAGCCGGATCGATTTGGTTCCGTCGTGGTCTGGGGCGATGTCACAGCATCATCGGACTGAGCTTGTTGTCATTGCAGGCAATCAACGCTGTGCGTTACAGGGAAGACATCCTCCTCCCTCATGTGGTACCCTTCCTGCAGGCTAATCCTGACATGACCCTCCAGTATGACAATGCCACCAGCCATACTGCTCGTTCTGTGCGTGATTTCCTGCAAGTCAGGAATGTCAGTGTTCTGCCATGGCCAGCGAAGAGCCCCGATCTCAATCCCACTGAGCACGTCTGGGACCTGTTGGATCGGAGGGTGAGGGCTAGGGCCATTCCCCCAGAAATGTTCGGTAACTTGCAGGTGCCCTGGTGGAAGAGTGGGGTAACATCTCACAGTAAGAACTGGCAAATCTGGTACAGTCTACGAGGAGATGCACTGCAGTACTTAATGCTGCTGGTGGCCACATCAGATACTGACTGTTACTTTTTTCTTATTTTTTAAACCCCCTTTGTTCAGGGACACATTCAATTTCTGTTAGTTACATGTCTGTGGAACTTGTTCAGTTTGTCAAAGTTGTTGAATCTTATGTTCATATAAATATTTACGTTAAATGTTCTGAAAATAAACAGTTGCCAGTGAGAGGACGTTTCTTTTTTTGCTGAGTTTATATCGCCGCTAATGCTAGTAAAAGGCCCAGTGCACTACTTGTGATTTTTAAAATAATATATTTTGGAATTCAGATTTTTCAGGGGGTGGTTCCCCCAGCTGAATACAGTTGATGAAGTCTGCTGTAGGTTGTCAATAATCAGACAACTTATTTAGATGTTTTGGAGAAGAAAAAAAAACATAAGCTACTACATAAACATTATGAAATATTGGTAAAACAAAAATGAAGCAGTTATTTGTCACGTTTTCAGTCTAATGTGAAACATATTATTTATGTAAGATGTGATAAAATGTATTGACAGGCAGATTTTTGTAAGGCAAGTGGTATAAAGTCACAGCATTTCAGAGCAAAATGTATTTACATTACAAAATGATTGACATATTAGGGCCACATTAGCCATGGTACCCCTTAATATGCATTTTCCCCCTTTTAATTTAGCAGGGGAAAAAATATTGAAAGACATGAAGCAAAACCAGTTGCGGTCTTCCATCCTTCTCTCTAGCAAGTGATGTTTGAAACTCAGTGGAAGCTTGAGTCATGGTTTTTATTACACAGTTTAATCAACACACAAAGCTCAAAGAGCCTCTCAGGTAATTTAATATACAGAGTTTGTTTGTGTGAGGAGCATTTTGTCCTCGCACCCAGAGCCCAAGCCTGAAGATGTTAGCCTCGAATTTCAACAATAACAAAAATGCAACCTATAGGGAAATAAAACAGGTTAAACTAAGAAAACTTTCTTTAAATACCTCGTCCAAAACCTCCAGTTTGTGAATGTAACGAAGGTGGTGGTCTTGGAGAAACTGAGTTTGGGTGTGTGTGTGTGTGTGTGTGTGTGCAAGGAACAATCTAGGCTTATGGCAATAGTGGGGGAGAGTGGATAAATTCAAGTCCTTTCATATAATTCAAGAGAAACAGACGAAAAGGCCATAACAGTTTTCCATTTTATAGCCTGCTATGATTAAAATAATTCCTTACTAGATTTTATACAAAACACACGAGTGTCCCCGGCTCAACATGTGAAACGCTTTCCTGAAATCATGCCTATATAGCTGGGAGATCAGGAAAGAAAACAAGGTAGAGTAAAAAAAAAAATCCCCCAATTTCAGACCCCCCCCCAAAAAAGAAAGGAACAGTCCCCAAGTCATACAGATAAGGAATGCTTTAAGAATGAAGAACATTTGGAGTGAGGGTGTAGGTAGGGCCCTAGACAGCCCAGCCTGCATCAGGAATATGACCAGGAATAAGGAGGGGAGCGTGGGGTGGGTATGAAAGGAGCACAAGGGGGGTACGACTGCAGTTTGAGAATATGTACACCATGGCTGCCAGGTTAAGTTGGGTGGAGAGGCCGAGGTGGGTGGATTGGTCGTGAAGGGGGGGAGTTTACAGGTGCTCTGGTTAAGGGGAGATGTGGCTCAAAGAAAGCACTCCAATGGAAACCAACAAGATCTTTTTCATTTTTTTCTCTTTACTTTTAAAGCTCCGCTAACATTAGCTGTAGAGGTGGTTGGTCATGATTCTACACCAACACTACATTGCATACTTTTGTGTCCATTCCCGAGCTATTCTGTTGTACCTGGAAGCAGAGAAAAATAGTGAATTTCTGCTTCTTGAATACAGTAGAGTCCAGATTACTATCTGTTCAAAAGTTTTAGCATACAGACCAATAACCAGAGGATTATCTAAAGGATCTAAGAAGATCCTGCTATATTAACCACATGGACTCACGAGGTTATAGGTCATCCTAAACAACACCATTTTCTGAAGCTATATACTCACTTTTCCCTGTCCGTCTTGTAGATGCGGGCGATCTCAGGTACTAAGGGGTCGTCTGGGTTTGGGTCGCACAGCAGAGAGCAGATTGACAGGAGAACTAAAAGGAAGAGGTCAAGGTCCTGTTATTGGTTTAGGACTGAAGGAGAGCTGAACTTAAGAGTTACAAAAACAGACCCCCCTCCCCCATTCATACTTCACGACGTTAAAGTGAAATAAAAACAAAGCGGTTTTATTCACATCTTCCATCTACTGTATTGTACGGTGTACCTTTGGAGATGGTGAGGGCGGGAGACCACTGTGATCGCAGGATGTCCAGACAAATGCTGCCGTTGCTGTTGATATTTGGGTGGTAGATTCTCGTGGTAAACGCAACCTGCACACACAGAGAAACAAACAGAATGGACGTGGTTAAGAGGAGGAAGAAATAACTCAAATGGATGAAGGGTACAGAAAGGGAGCATCACGAAACCACGCAGTTACAGCCATCACATAAAACACACGTTCAAACAAATGCCTGTATGATTGACTACGACAAGTGGATGTCGTCTGTAAATTCAGTGTGTGTGTGTGTGTGTACACGTATTTCTGGCTCACCTTTGGCGGTTTAAAGGGGTAGTCTGTGGGAAAGTGAATAGTCAGGAAGAATACCCCACCCTGATAAGGACTGTCGTTCTGTTAGAGTAGAAGATTCAGCACCATTAGTATCAATTCAATCTTAGAGCTTCACAGGTCATTAGGAGAATGTCATCATGGTGAGATACACTGTACTGTAGAAAGTAATAAAAGCTCATTTATGAGAATGACTGATTGTCGTCACAGTACTTACAGGTCCCATTATCGTGGCTTGCCAGTGAAACACTGAAAGAGAGAGCAGTGAAACCGTCAGACGTAGTTGGTGTAGCGAGAGTGTTGAATGCTGTGAAGTCAGGATGAGGCAAAGCACAGGGTGGGGCTGGATATTCATTCTATATGACTTATAATACCATTCCAGCAGTACCATTTTTTTTTATTGACATCATGAATGACGTCAGTGCAGTAGTTAAGCAAATGGATATTTGTATTAAAGCAATTGTTATATTGCTGCCGTGATCCGTCCTAAACACAGGGGAGTGGCCAAATGCCATCTAAAGAGAAGAATGAATGTAAAGCGCTCAACTAAGAACTAGAACTTCAGAACACTTTAAACAAATGCAACAATACCATCCTGAAGTAAAAATGGGGAAATGTGAGAAAATATATAAGGAATAAGAGTTTAGGACCATTATACAACCATTTTATTTGAAAGACCCAGGTTGCGACTCTAGCCTATCTGGGATGTTAGAAGCCCAAAACAAGTTTTGGACAAGGGTGACAAAAGCTCAAAATATGTCACATTTTCCTTTCAAAACAACAACTAGTCTACCTTGTACAACATGGATGGCACAGGGCAGGGCTAGTACATATCAGATCAGATGGTTGCCAGAGAGTGGTTAACTAGTGATTCTCAAGCAGGCAGACAAACAGTGGAATCACTTAGTTTTCTAGAGACAACACTGGTACGATAAGCCAATGCACTTCATCACCATATTCTCTGATAAGAGTAATATCAATATACTTTATCAAAAAGATATCAGATGGCCTTTGACACTTGTCTGAGTGAACCACTCAGTTTGTTAAATGGCTTTGAACTTCATATCTTATTATGATCAATAAATGGAATTTGAGTAAACACTGCGTAATCTCAGACGTTAGCCTATTTGACGAGAAGAGGTCTCAGAACAGCGAAAGTATGTTATATTGTGCTTGCGCACGGCTTGCTACAGAGGATTACAGCTAGTGGTTGTGTTCATGTGGTATTTTATTAGGATCCCATTAGCTGTTGCCGAAAGCTGCAGCTACTCTTCCTGGGTTCTACACAAAACACAGAACATTGATAGACAATAACAGAACTACATAAAATGTTGAAACGGCACACAGCCTACATAATACATACACACAAAATATTTAGGTTAAATAGAGGAGAGGCGTTGTGCTGCTTCATCTTAAAAAAAAAAAAAAAAAAAAAAACAGGTTTGCTGTTCACTTGAGTAATATGAGAAGGGAGTTCCATGCAATAATGGCTCTATATAATACTGTACGTTTTCTTGAATTTGTTCTGGATTTGGGGACTGTGAAAAGACACCTGGTGGCATGTCTGGTGGGTGTGTGCGTAAGTTGACTATTTTTAAGACATTTCTTTTAAAAAGAAGACGTGATGTAGTCAGTCTCTCCTCAACTCTTAGCCAAGAGACTGGCATGGATGGTATTTACAGAAGCCCTCTAATTACAATGAAGAGCAAGACATGGCGCTCTGTTCTGGGCCTACTGCAGCTTAACTAGGTCTTTCTTTACAGCACTTGACCATATGACTGGACAATAATCAAGATAAGATAAAACTAGAGGCTGCAGTACTTGCTTCTTGAAGTGCGGTGTCAAAAAAGCAGAGCATCTCTTTATTATGGACAGACCTCTCACCCTCTTTACAATCATTGGAATTTTTTAAATTTATATATATATATATATACGCACATACAATCTAAGGTAACGCCAAGTAATTTAGTCTCAACTTGTTCAATAGTCACGCCATTCATTACCAGATTCAGCTGAGGTCTAGATTTGTACCAAATACAATGCTCTTTGTTTTAGAGATGTTCAGGACCAGTTTATTACTGGCCACCCATTCCAAAACTGACTGCAACTGCTTGTTAAGAGTTTCAGTGACTTCATTAGCTGTGGTTGCTGACACATATGGTTGAATCAGCATACATGGACACAGGATTTGTTTAATTCCAGTGGCAGGTCATTGGTAGAAATAGAAATAAGAGTGGCGGGCTTAGAGAGTTGCCCTGCAGTACACCACACCCTACATGTTTGACATTAAAGAAAACCCTCAGTTATATTAGATGAATAGCTCTGAATGATATGGCACAGGTTGTTAAAACAACTTCCCAACAGCAGGTTAATGTCAAAAAAGGCTTCTCAATCGTTTTTACTCCCAAGCCATAAGACTCCTGAACAGGTAATCAAATGGCTCCCCAGACTATTTGCATTGTGTTCCCCCCAACCCCTTTTTACGCTGCTGCTGCTACTCTGTTTATCATAAATGCATAGTCACTTTAACTATACATTCATGTACATACTACCTCTATTGGGCCGACCAACCAGTGCTCCCGCACATTGGCTAACCGGGCTATCTGCATTGTGTCCCACCACCCACCAACCCCTCTTTTACGCTACTGCTACTCTCTGTTCATCATATATACAGTCACTTTAACCATATGGAACTAATGTGAAATGGTGACGTCACTCGCTCTGAGACCTTGAAGTAGTTGTTCCCCTTGCTCTGCAAGGGCCGCGGCTTTTGTGGAGCGATGGGTAACGATGCTTCAAGGGTGGCTGTTGTCGATGTGTGCAGAGGGTCCCTGGTTCGAGGCCAGGTAGGGGCAAGGAGAGGGATGGAAGCTAAACTGCTACACACATCTACATCCTACCTCAATCAGCCTGACATTTCCGGTGTCTAATGTAGCCTCACTACTGTATAAAGCCTGTCTTTTTACTGTTGTTTTATTTCTTTACATTGTTCACCTAATACCTTTTTTGCACTATTGGTTAGAGCCTGTAAGTAAGCATTTCACTGTAAGGTCTGTTGTATTCGGCACACGTGACAAATAAACTTTGATTTAATATCAAGGGGGTGGCAGGGTAGCCTAGTGGTTAGAGCATTGGACTAGTAACCTAAAGGTTGCAAGTTCAAATCCCCGAGCTGACAAGGTACAAATCTGTCATTCTGCCCCTGAACCCACTGTTCCTAGGCCATCATTGTAAATAAGAATTTGTTCTTAACTGACTTGCCAAGTTAAATAAAAGGTAAAATAAATAAATAAAAAGGCTGCACTGAAATCTAACAGTACAGCTCCCACAATCTTCTTATTATCAGTTACTAATCTAACCTAACAATTTCACAACAACTACCATATACACACAAGTGTAAAGGGATGAAGAATATGTACAGAAAAATATATGAATGAGTGATGGTACAGAACGGCATAGGCAAGATGCAGTAGATGGTATTGAGTACAGTATATACATATGAGATGAGTAATGTAGGTTAAGTAAACAGTATATGAAGTGGCATTGTTTAAAGTGGCTAGTGATAAATTGATGTAAAAAATGTTTCCATTATTAAAGTGGCTGGAGTTGAGTCAGTATGTTGGCAGCAGCCACTCAATGTTAGTGATGGCTGTTTAACAGTCTGATGGCCTTGAGATAGAAGCTGTCTTTCAGTCTCTCGGTCCCCGCTTTGATGCACCTGTACTGACCTCTCCTTCTGGATGATAGCGGGGTGAACAGGCAGTGGCTCGGGTGGTTGTTGTCCTTGATGATCTTTATGGACTTCCTGTGACATCGGGTGGTGTAGGTGTCCTGGAGGGCAGGTAGTTTGCCCCCGGTGATGCGTTGTGCAGACCTCACTACCCTCTGGAGAACCTTACGGTTGTGGGCGGAGCAGTTGCCGTACCAGGCGGTGATACAGCCCGACAGGATGCTCTCGATTGTGCATCTGTAAAAGTTTGTGAGTGCTTTTGGTGACAAGTCAAATTTCTTAAGCCTCCTGAGGTTGAAAAGGAGCTGCTGCCCTCACCACTACTGTCCCGTCGATGTGGATAAGGGGGTGCTCCCTCTACTGTTTTTCTGAAGTCCACGATCATCTCCTTTGTTTTGTTGACATTGAGTGTGAGATTATTTTCCTGACACCACACTCCGAGGGCCCTCACCTCCTCCCTGTAGGCCGTCTCGTCGTTGTTGGTAATCAAGCCTACCACTGTAGTGTTGTCTGCAAACTTGATGATTGAATTGGAGGCGTGCATGGCCACGCAGTCGTGGGTGAACAGGGAGTACAGGAAAGGGCTAAGAAAGCACCCTTGTGGGGCCCCAGAGTTGAGGATCAGAGGGGTGGAGATGTTACCTACCCTCACCACCTGGGGGCGGCCCGTCAGGAAGTCCAGTACCCAGTTGCACAGGGCGGGGTCGAGACCCAGGGTCTTCGAGCTTGATGATGAGTTTGGAGGGTACTATGTTGTTAAATCCTGAACTGTAGTCGATGAACAGCATTCTCACATAGGTATTCCTCTTGTCCAGATGTGTTACGGCAGTGTGCAGTGTGATTGCGTCGTCTGTGGACCTATTGGGGCGGTAAGCAAATTGGAGTGGGTCTAGGGTGTCAGGTAGGGTGGAGGTGATATGGTCCTTGACTAGTCTCTCAAAGCACTTCATGATGATGGAAGTGAGTGCTACGGGGTAGTCGTTTAGCTCAGTCAGCCAGTCAGATGTGATTACTACATCCAATGGGTATGGATTAGGGCTGTCCCCTAAAATCTTTGTTCTTTCGACAAATCAATTAGTAGAATTTATTTTGTGTGTATTTTTCCATACAGACATATCCTATGTGTTTTATCAAATCAACTATATGCACCAAGCTAGTCTGATGCTTTAAGCGCACTATTTGATGAAATAAATGAGACACAAATGACTAAAAAGGAGTCCGACCGCAATTGATTTTATTGTGACGGGCTCAGACTTGCTGTGCTGTTTAATAAAAATATATTTAAAAAATAAATAAAAAGACAGCGAGTGACTGACCCATTGTTTCGTTCTCCTCCCTGCTGCAGCGACCACCACAGAACATCAACAGTGTTCATCGGGCTGTCCGTATTGCTGAAGCTGTAACATAATTACAGCCATTTCTGACTGGAAAGGTCTGTTAACGAAATCCCTCATTTGTTTAGGGAAAAACCATTCCCTGTTCCCTCAAACCTTGCTCTCTTTATGTGACACATGTATGCATTGCATGCACGTGACCAATAGGGCCTGACCTATATCAAATCAATCAAATGTATTTATAAACCCCTTTTTACATCAGCTGATGTCACAAAGTGCAATACAGAAACCCAGCCTAAAACCCCAAACAGCAAGCAATGCAGAATTTTTATTTGATTTGTCACGTGTATAATATAACAAGCGTAGACTTTACAGTGAAATGCTTACTTACAAGCCCTTAACCAACAATGCAGTTAAGGAAAATAAGTAAAAAATAGATAAGTAAAAAAATTATTATAGAGCAGCAGTAAAATAACAGTAGCGAGGCTTTATACAGGGGGTACCGGTAGAGAGTCAATGTGAGGAGGCTATATAAAGGGGGTACCGGTACAGAGTCAATGTGAGGAGGCTATATACAGGGGGCACCGGTACAGAGTCAATGTGAGGAGGCTATATACAGGGGGTACCGGTACAGAGTCAATGTGAGGAGGCTATATAAAGGGGGTACCGGTACAGAGTCAATGTGAGGAGGCTATATACAGGGGGTACCGGTACAGAGTCAATGTGAGGAGGCTATATAAAGGGGGTACCGGTACAGAGTCAATGTGAGGAGGCTATATACAGGGGGTACCGGTACAGAGTCAATGTGAGGAGGCTATATACAGGGGGTACCGGTACAGAGTCAATGTGAGGAGACTATATACAGGGGGTACCGGTACAGAGTCAATGTGAGGAGGCTATATACTGGGGGTACCGGTACAGAGTCAATGTGAGGAGGCTATATAAAGGGGGTACCGGTACAGAGTCAATGTGAGGAGGCTATATACAGGGGGTACCGGTACAGAGTCAATGTGAGGAGGCTTTATACAGGGGGTACCGGTACAGAGTCAATGTGAGGAGACTATATACAGGGGGTACCGGTACAGAGTCAATGTGAGGAGGCTATATACTGGGGGTACCGGTACAGAGTCAATGTGAGGAGGCTATATACAGGGGGTACCGGTACAGAGTCAATGTGAGGAGGCTATATACAGGGTGTACCGGTACAGAGTCAATGTGAGGAGGCTTTATACAGGGGGTACCGGTAGAGTCAATGTGAGGAGGCTATATACAGGGGGCACCGGTACAGAGTCAATGTGAGGAGGCTATATACAGGGGGTACCGGTACAGAGTCAATGTGAGGAGGCTATATACAGGGGGTACCGGTACAGAGTCAATGTGAGGAGGCTATATACTGGGGGTACCGGTACAGAGTCAATGTGAGGAGGCTATATACAGGGGGTACCGGTACAGAGTCAATGTGAGGAGGCTATATACAGGGTGTACCGGTACAGAGTCAATGTGAGGAGGCTTTATACAGGGGGTACCGGTACAGAGTCAATGTGAGGAGACTATATACAGGGGGCACCGGTACAGAGTCAATGTGAGGAGGCTATATACAGGGGGTACCGGTACAGAGTCAATGTGAGGAGGCTATATACAGGGGGTACCGGTACAGAGTCAATGTGAGGAGGCTTTATACAGGGGGTACCGGTAGAGTCAATGTGAGGAGGCTATATACAGGGGGCACCGGTACAGAGTCAATGTGAGGAGGCTATATACAGGGGGTACCGGTACAGAGTCAATGTGAGGAGGCTTTATACAGGGGGCACCGGTACAGAGTCAATGTGAGGAGGCTATATACAGGGGGTACCGGTACAGAGTCAATGTGAGGAGGCTTTATACAGGGGGTACCGGTAGAGTCAATGTGAGGAGGCTATATACAGTGGGCACCGGTACAGAGTCAATGTGAGGAGGCTATATACAGGGGGCACCGGTACAGAGTCAATGTGAGGAGGCTATATACTGGGGGTACCGGTACAGAGTCAATGTGAGGAGGCTATATACTGGGGGTACCGGTACAGAGTCAATGTGAGGAGGCTATATACAGGGGGTACCGGTACAGAGTCAATGTGCGGGAGCACCGATTAGTCCAGGTAATATGTAGGTAGAGTTAAAGTGACGATGCATAGATAATAAACAGAGTAGCAGCAGCGTAAAAGAGGGGGTGGGGGGAACAATTAAAATAGTCTGGGTAGCCATTTGATTAGCTGTTCAGGAGTCTTATGGGTTGGGGGTAGAAACTTTTAAGAAGCCTTTTGTACCGAGACTTGGTGCTCCGGTACCGCTTGCCGTGCGGTAACAGAGAGGACAGTCTATGACTAGGGAGGCTGGAGTCTGACAAATTTTTAGGGTCTTCCTCTGACACCGCCTGGTATAGAGGTCCTATCATAATCACAAATTCCAAACACACAACAGTCAAATGGATGCAGAGGACGTCACAAATAAACTCTAATGGGGTGAAAATGTTTACTGGTTGCTCAGGAGGAAAAAGGGGAAGTCAGAAGTGTGGAATAAATTTGACTAGTTGTGGAAAATACTGGAGATCAAAAAGGTAAAGGTAAGAGCTGTGGGTATATTATGTGTGCAAAACGGGTGCTGTTAGATTACAATATAATCTTTGACCGTTTGGAACAATGTAAACGCTAAAATTATAAGCGTAACAGTCAGTGGTAACGCCTTTTTTGTAAAGCCATTATTACAGCAAAGACATAAAAAAGTCACATTCATTCGTGAATGCAATTTCCAAAATGGAGCAGCTTATTTATTGTTTATGCTAATTATTCAAGGGTCGCTTTGTCATTTTATTTTAAAACTATAATGCTTGATTGATCAATGACTCGTATGCGGTGTGATGACATGAAGGGATGAATGACTGATAGATACAGTGCCATCGGAAAGAATTCAGACCCCTTGACTTTTTTCACATTACAGCCTTACCCTAAAACACCCCCTCCATCAATCTATACACAATACCCCCAAAATGACAGTGAAAACTTGTTTTTGCTTTGTCATTATGGGGTGTGAAGATGAATTAAATTGATGGAAAAATCTTTTTTAGATTCCTTATTCTCCTGTCAGCCTTCTGTAATGTAACAAAATGTGGAAAAAGTCAAGGGGTCTGAATTCTTTCCGAATGCACGAGAAGTATTGAAATATAGGCCTAAATAAGTTACAGTATTAAGACTAAACAGGATGTGCTCTTAGGCCCACAGTTCGATGGTGGTTATACAAGGCTGCTGTACTAAGCCTACCAATGATAATGTCATTTCTTCTTATTATAATGATCATAATAACAATAAGGTCAAGAGAAAGGAGGGTTATTATAATTTTTGGACAATTTGGAACAGCGTGAACACTAAATAAATTAGAAGTAATACCAGAGAGGCTGTTCTAATGAAAAATGTGTAACGCCTTCATTACAGCATAGAAAATATGAAAAACAGCCGAATTTGTGAAATTGTTTATCCAACATGTGGGGTAGGGGGTAGTTAGGCTATTAGGGGGTAGTTAGGCTATTGATTATAGACCTAATTAAGTTGGGGTTCCCTCCTCACTTTTCTTAAAAAATTAAGGTAAGGGCTGTTGTAACATCTCCCAACTCTGCTGCTGCCACCACCACATTGTTCTCAACACCAATATGCTGGATAACTTTGCTGTTGTGCAGCAACATGGTCTAGGAAAAGGCGGCAGTTTAGGAGTGCACTGATGAGTTTCAGAACCGTGGACAGCGACCGATATCCAACGATCAACCAATCGACTAAATAATACAGTATTAGTAAAAATGTGATCAACGCATGTGGATGATCTTGTTCCTGTAGTGTATGTAAACACCCTGGTAGATTGATTAATAACCTGAACCAGATTAGAGTGAGAAGCTTTCTCTGGAGCTGACAGCTTGATGAAAACCAGTCATTCCATACAAATGAATTCCCATCCTGTTAAAATGACTTGTTTTTTGGTCATTTGTCAGATACAGGGAAACATGTGCAATCTGATCAATTAATTGACAATATACTGTTTATGGTGGTCACTGGTCAGGTCCAATATGGCAAGGCAGTGACAGAGTGTCATGCTGCTGCTGGCTATGATGGACATCTCACCAACCCTACTGGAGCCAGAAATAATTATTAGATTGCAAAGACTTCCTGGTACCTGGCCCAACACCAAAAGTGAAACCTAATTTGCTCCCGGGGTGCCATACTAGTATAACTGACCCTGTAAAACAACACATTTCACTGCACCTATCCAGTGTATGTGACAACAACAACATTTTTATGATTATTTTTATATGCAGTCCAGATTTCCTGTGATTCTGGTTGACTGAGAGATTCTTAATAAACCAGGGTCCACCAGACTCACCACCATTTAGGAAAACTATCTGCATCTAGCCTACTTGTTTGTTTGCTTGTTACAAGACCGTTGGAAGCCTGAAATGTCATAGTATTGTTGTGTTGCCTGATGAGGAGCTACTTACTGTCATCTCCTACTGGTCCTGCTGAACACTGGGCTGGGGGGTCCCGTGCCAAGTCATTCAACTCCTGAGAAACAGGAGTAAGTGGTTAGCAATGACAATACTATTTGAACGTATGCACCTATAGACCAATACATACACTGAGTATACAAAACATTAAGAACAGACTGGCCAGGTAAATCCAAGTGAAAGCTATGATGCCTTGATGTAATCTGTTAAATCCAGGTTAAAGAAGGATTTTTTAGCCTTGAGTAGATAGTAGGTGCCAGTGACACCGGTTTGAGTGTGTTAAGAACTGCAACGCTGCTGGATTTTTCACACCGAATAGTTTTCCGTGTGTATCATAAATGGCCCACCGCCCAAAGGACATCCAGCCAATTTGACACAACTGTGGGAGGCATTGGTGTCAACATGGGCCAGCATCCCTGTGGAACACTTTTGATACCTTGTAGAGTCCATGCCCCAACAAATGGAGGTTGTTCTGAGGGCACAGGGGGTATACTCCTCATATTTGGTATACAACAACTTGATTATTCACAATGTTAAGGGGCAGCCAGTTGTCCATATCAATCAAGTTCTATTGAACAGCTCAAATGGACTGTTCATCAATAAACCACACATACACCCACCCACCAAGAATGCCCTCTATACATCATGCCCTCACTAGTAATGTGACACCAGAGTTAACAACAGAACACCTAAAAACTGTAAAATGTTGTTAGATAACTGCTTGATCTCACAATTTCATTCTACTGAGCTTTTGGTAATCGAAAATGAACGAATTAAACAAAACAACAACAACAAAACATTTCCCAAGTCACACCTGAGATATCTATGGTATTTAGTCAACATCATGGCAGCTATTACTGGGATTGCCTGGTACCTACTAACGTTAGCTGGACATATTTTGTCAACATGACTACCAAAAGTAATGAATCCATAACTTTAGCTTGTTAACAATGCCCCAATGTTAGCTAGCTAACTGTCACGCATTGCATCTAGATTAAAAGTATGAGTGATGACTGACAATTACATGGAATAAAAAAAGCCCATCGGGTGATCTAACCATCTAGTAAACATCCAACTAACTGGTTAGCTAGCTAGCTGCATTATGTAGCTAACTAATGTGCGAATAAAACTAGAACTCATCTTGTTAACTAGACAGTTAACGTTAGCTCACTACCGTTTCTCGGGGCCCCATTTAAATCTGTGAAGTTAGTGGAGTGGAAGGCTGATATATGGAGTTAGGCGCTAGCTAGCTGCATTCGTCATGTTTTATCTAGTTAGCTAAGTGATTCCTGGATTTGTGGGACATAAAACATGAAAATATATTTTAATGGCTAGCATAACTACCGTTAGCTAGAAATCTGACTGGATAGTTAGCAGACAACTAACGTTAGCCGCCGACTGAATTAGCCATAGCTAGCTACGTAACTAGTTACCTAAATAATGTTGTTAGCCAGCTAACTACCAATCAAACGACTATCATGTAAACCAGTTCGTTTGAATTATGCGATTATAGATCTGTAAAGTACACTGATCTTCTCTTGATAAAGATACATTACTAATCTAACGAGCTAACGTTAGATGGCAAAATAGTAACGTTATCAAAAAGGTGGAGGGCCCAAAAATGTGGATCGAACACCGACCGAGGCGCATTGCTTCACGGCCGTGAGCCCATTTGCCGTACTGTGGGTGACAAGCTTTTAAACACACCACATTTAACCCCGACATCATTCAGATGTCACATCTAATAGAACACATCTTAGAATATATCGCTTTTTTATTATAACTGCGAAACATTGGGCCTTTTCGTTGACTTCCTTCTTACCTTGTGAATTCTTTTCAGAGCCATTGTTGTGCTAGCGCTGTCACCGAAAATGTGTTATACTCGATTAAAATGGCGGTTGCTGTCTCTATCCGGGGGTAACTATTCGAAATATTTCTATCTCAAATAATACCCTAGTATAATACTAAAATCACCGATTGCTATCAGAACGGGCACACTGATATATTGTTTTATGGCGAAACTGAAAGAGACTAACTAGGGGTAGAACCGCGTTCCTTCCTCCTACTGCAGCGGCTACCAAACCATTCACTCACACTGCTTTTACTATTGGGCGCGTTCCTCAGCCAATGCGTTATTGACGTCTGCCAGATCTTACAATGCCTGGATAAGTATTTGAAGTATCAGCTGACCAAATTATATGTTATAGCAATCTGGCAGTCGATGACGCAGTCGATGACGTTGCACGCAACCATTGTTTTAACGCATGCAACGTCTGAGCAGGGGAACGCGACCTCAGCACTTCATGCCGCGTTCATGTACTAGTAGGAACTACAAAACTCGGAAATGTCATACCTCCTGATTCGTTGAACGCGGCACGTGTATAAACTACAACCAGTTAGTAAGTCAAATGTCCGAGTTTCTTAGTTTCGACTAGCACATGAATGCAGCAAAAGATTGCGCGCGGACAACATAGCGGTGCAATTGACGTCATTTTGGCTCTCAACAGGCGACAGGATATGAATGGGCTCGTTTAAGTAGTACCGATTGTAGACGACAGTCCAAGAGTGAAGAGGCGGAAGTGCATCTCGATAGCCGAAAGTAAGACATTGATGAGGTTTTTTAACATCGAGGCTCAGTCAACATGAAAGTGTTGCCATTGTTTATAAAAGTTTTTCTTTGTAATATCGAAATAAGAATGTCTCAAACCCCCCATATCACATTCTCACAAACTGTATTGTAAATACAGGTGTGTATTGTACTATCAATTGGTGAAAAGAGCCTCAAATATCACATTCAATTATTGGTCACGTTTATGTGGGTCAACAAAACACCCTAATGATTGGTCACATGTCTTTTGCAAAGTGTATGCAGTCCTCATGTAGGCGCAAGTCGAACATTTTTTTATCCCCATAATGCGACACTTTGGAAGGCTGACTGAAGTGATCTGATCGAACGCGCCCAACAGTGAACGATTCGAGCCAAAATGGCTTTCATGCATATATTTTGCACTGCTGCAAGCTCATGAGAGATCCTTGCAAATGGTTTACTAACACATCTCACAGCAAATGAGTTGCAATAGAAATGGTTTGAACACACCACAATCAGGTAAATAATTATGATTCCTGTTCATGAATATGGGTTATTACATTTCTATGGGACAGTTAAAGAATAAAATACATATCCCAAGGGTGAATTTTATTAAGGGATAAGGACTGGTTGACGTTCTTATCGCGAGAATATAGCACTAAAGGAAGTGTCACTGTGCAGAACGATGACTGTATGGTACAGAACAGAGTATAGCAGATAGGAGCATTCCAGTCCACCACCTCACCCTAAACACAATTTGACAGAATGTCATGTTTTATTGGATGTCAAATATTCCGCATGAACTCTTTACTGATGCATCTGTTTTGACTTCACTTGAATGACTTTTCACATGAAACATAATAGACCTTGGTCTATTTGGAAAGCAGACTAATAATGACGGTAATGAAAATAAGATCATGCTGCTCTCATTCATGTTTATACTCTGTACTTACTCACGTGCATTATATGCTGTTCATTTATTGCGCTTCAGTTGATATTGCATCTCTACACCCCACTACCCTAAACCAGGTTTAAAGAAGAAGACAGGGTGTGCACTACCAGGCACTACCGCTTGTGCCATAAATGTTCATATAGAGGACGAGTGTAGTGCACTTATGTCGCCCAGGGGACAGAGAGGCTATTACTATTTGTGCTGGATCTTCACCTAATGTTATGGAAAGAAAATATCTGCCGCTGTATACAGAGGGCTGCTTGCAGTAACCTGTACCCAGTGTGCATTCTCACAAAAAAGAAATCAGACATACCACTGCAGGTGGGCATTGTATTTGTGTATTTATTGGTAGGCATATGTAGCCTATACCCTAAACGTGATGCCCTTTATAGATGTGTGATGCTCCCACAATAATGAATATGCTCTCCTCTGAGCTCTGAGGCAGATCCCCAATAGGGACAGATCCCCTATAATAAAATAAATATATAAGTATTAGCCTATTGTTATGAACACACACACACGCACACTCACACACACACACACACACACACACACACACATTCATACATTCACACACCGGTAATAACATAATATCAGGGGGTTGGTTCGTAGGACGAAAGGGGGAAGCCCCGCATTAGAACCTCCACCGGATGGCGGTATGAGGCAGTCCCTATATGAGGCAGAGTGTGTGCGTGGGAGTTCCTCCTTTCGCCATTCCGGGGTGTCGCCGCACCACAGAGCGCACTGAGGGAGTCCTGCGAAGAGAGGCAGCCCAGTACGCTCCAGGCCTCTTCACACCTTCATCCAGGCCACACGGTTCCCCAGCATGCCCCAGAAGACAGGTATCCGCTCATTATTTCCCCAGAGACCCGCCGCAGACCTCCCCAGCAGCCCCGTTTGAAAGATTACGGCGACACCGAGGGATGCTACTGCAGCAAACGCACCCCGCAACTGCAAACATTCTCGACGTCTGCCCGAGGACCAGATACATTTGGTTGGCCCCTGACAGAAGCCCCCGAGGATGTCCGACAGCGGTGCGAGCATGAACTCCGACGATCGGCCGGTTAAAAGTACGCACAATTATATAATGATGCTTATGCGTTATTGTTTTGGATCATTGGCTTTGCATTGGCTGCAAACATGGCTGCAATCATGTCGATATGTGATTGCATGTGTGTGTGTATCCCCCTTTCTCACCCCTTTTAATTTATCCCCCAATAATAAAACAAAACACTCTTAAGGATATTGGATGTTGAGTCACCGATGAAACAGCAACATAGTCGAGCTATGGATGCCAGTGTTTGATGATTGACACTGCCACCCCGTTGAGTCCTCAGCAATTATGTTTTAGGTTCTGAATACCGAGAAGGTGCTACGACCTGTGCACTATGAGGAAATACCCATTTATTTCTTATTATGGGGAATGTCTCTCCGCGCGCACTGAGTGACATGGTGATGCTGCATGAGCTCGCTTTATTCGCCGGGTGCCTTGTGGTATTCTGAAGTAGGCCTACATGTACCCACCAGCGAGAGAGAGCGCGCGCACGAGAGAGAGAGAGTGTGTGTGTGTGTGAGAGAGAGAGGGAGAGAGAGAGTGAGAATAGCATCTCTTTCCAATGAAAAATTTCTGGCAGTTTGACGATGACAGCGAAAGGAAGACTCAAAGGTACAATTATAATTGGTTACATTGTCTGTTTTGCTTAATTTACGGGTCTAAGGCCTGTATGTAGGCTATTAGATGTTGATGAAATGGGTAGGTGTCACGAGTTAAGAAATGGATCCGTGGAAGTGACGATGTGAATAGAGGATATGTTTTGGGACTTGCCATTTATCCATCCCTGAACCATTTTTAGTGAGGTCCCTTGCGGAGGCGTTATCGGAGTGTTCATAGCCATGACGTTAACTGTTAACTGCTGTGAGAGCTCTACAGCCTGGTCTACGTTGTCGATGTCTAGATGTATTTTTATGCAAATTTGACTCACACCGCCAGGCAATTTATTCGTTTAATTGTTTTTAGGATACAACTTGCGAGGTAGAAGAGACTAGATTCGGTTCCATATATGGATTTAATATGGTAGCTCATAATGTCATTCATCCTGCACCTATGGTTGTGTTCTTATTTTTGTGGGTTTGAAACGTAATATACTGCATATGTCGCGTTATTAACGTTTCTCCCTCATGCTACATTATGCCTAAAGAAATTATGTGCATCTGCACAATTTGTGCGCGTAAGGTCTCACTTTCCTCACTATTCTATTTGTATTTGCCTCCCCGGATCATTCTGTCTTACTGAGAGCCAAATGAGAGACAAAATGGAGTTTCGGAATGCTTAGTTGCGTATCAGCATATTGTATGTAGCCTATTGCGTTCATTAAAGCAGTATATCATGCTTTTATTGCATCATTAGATTATGGAATATTTCATGTGTTTATGAAGAGCAGCTTTTACGCGTTGGCGGCATCAGACGAGGTTCAGCGAGCCTTAGTACACAGTATCTGCACAGATTGTCATGTTTATCGGGGTCACAACAACCCTGGCAGTGTGTGGACTGTTCACACGTAGTCACATGCGACGATGCATAACTGGGAGATTATCACCGGTTTCTGGAGTGGGAATAAAGGGGGACGCGGGACAGATTGACACTCGGTCGGGAAAGCCCGGGTTTTCCGTGTGGGGCGCGTTTGGCTGAGTGTATGTGCACGTGCGCCGCGCGTGCCCGTACGTGTTGGAACGCAGCTGGGCAGTGTGCTATAGTGCTCATCTGTAATAGTAAACTGAACAGCAGTATGCAAACCCATACACACATAATCTAGCTCAATGCCACTGTGAGAATAGAATGTAGCCTAGAGGAGAGAGACACATCACAGTGAGAGAGAACATTTCAGATGAGAGGAGGGAGCCAAGAGAGCGTATATAAAGGCCTTTAGTTAAATGAGTGCAGTTTTTCTACAGTAGGCCTATGAAAGGTGAGGGAGTCCAGACGGTAGCTTTGTTACATCCAGAAATGGGTGTGTGTAGGCTACTGTAGATGGACTAGGAGAGCGTGGGATAGGATAGAGGGATCAGGACGATTTGGAAGAGAGAGAGCACAACGGCAGATGAATGGAGGAACTGAACCGGGACGGAGTGCTCGCTAGGTGAGAGGCAGGAGAGGAAAGAGTGTATGTGACAGGTACATTGAGGAGTTGAAGTAGATGAGGAGAGAGAGAAAGAGATGGAGGATTGTATGATGTAGGCTAATGGACAGACAGAATCTCCCAGGACCAATAGGATCTTCTGATCCTATGGACTTTAACCAATCTAATGGCTCAGATTTGCAAACCGTTCTCACCAGATTTTATGTGAAAGACTTGTGATCTTCAATCCTGGTGAACCACACAATGTGCCGGATTTTGTTCCAGCCCAGCACTAACACACATATTTGATTAAACTAATCAACTATCATCAAAGCCCTCGGTTTGGCCTGCCTATTGACATTTAGAGTTTGCAGGGAAAGGACCGGAGGTTAGGACACAAGGAATGGAGGGAAGACTATTGAGGAAGAGCCCAAATCACCTTTCCTCACATGCCTTGCATGTAACGTTAATCAAAACGTTGTGACTATCCATGGCCATACTAGTGCTCTCCTCATGGTCCACTTTCTGAGGAAAGTTGCTACTAACCCAGCTGTCTTTTATTTCTCTAGTGACTCACGCAATCTCCTCAAGTTGATAGGCTATCAGGTATTACATTAGAGCGTTTTCAGGCTAAGTGGTTGAACCTTTCATTCAGGCATACCAGTCAGAGAATAGAAGCAATCATCAGAGATCTCTCCATTCCGCAGACTTACTCTGCAAAGAGGTCTTGTCTGAATGGTTCACATATCGTACATTATATGCAATAAATAAAGATAGATGGGATTGGATTAACCACAATTTTGCTGAGCTATTTAACCTGTTCAGCACTGTCAGATCAGTGATCAGTATTGAGGTAGGAAGGAAGGATGGAAGGAGGCAAGAAGGAAGGATGAAAGGATTTTTAATTCAGGAATGCAAGCATGCATGCACACACACATACACACACCACTCCTGGCATGGCTTGGGGCACCTTGTGCCCTGTGTGTGTGTGTGTGTGTGTGAATCTGTATGTGAGTGTGTGTATAGTTAATATTCGTGTGTGTGTGTGTGTGTGTGTGTGAGTGTGTGTATAGTTAATATTCATGTGTGTGTGTGTGTGTGTGTGTGTGTGTGTGTGTGTGTGTGTGTGTGTGAGAGAGTGTGTGTACAGTTAGTATTCATGTGTGTGTGAGTGAGTGTGTGTATAGTTAATATTCGTGTGTGTGTGTGTGTGTGTGTGTGTGTGAGTGAGTTTGTGTACAGTTAGTATTCATGTGTGTGTGAGTGAGTGTGTGTACAGTCAGTACTTGTGTGTGTGTGTGTGAGAGAGTGTGTGTACAGTTACTATTAATGTGTGTGTGTGTGTGTGTGTGTGTGCGTGCGTGTGTGTGTGTGGGGGAGGGGGGTGAGAGAGTGTGTGTACAGTTAGTATTGCTAGGTTCTGACAAACACAGTGAAAAACTAACAGACAACTAGTCAAAGCTCAAACTAAGTTAATTCACCCAATGGGTCAAACATCTGAATAAGACAAGACATGTTCCAACCAGCATCAGTATTTATACCCTCCTTTAGGAGGAGTCTCCTGCTTGCACGTCTAAACACTGTCTCTGTGTTGCTAGGCAGAAAGTTAAGGGATGTGGGTTATAAAACTGTTCCCTCTCCCTTCATCTGATTTAACCTCGGCCCTCATTCCTCACTAATCCACAGATATCCAACCTTATCAGAGACTTCACTTAGTAACTTTCCAGACCCATACTTCTTCTCCACCCTCCCTTGACCCCACCATTTACATTCTTCCTACATATAACCATTAACTTCTAGTATAGCAAGTATTTCAAAGTACAACCCAACAGTATTGATATTTGTGTGTGTGTGTGTGTGTGTTTGAGAGAGTGTGTGTACAGTTAGTATTTGTGTGTGTGTGTGATTGAGTGTGTGTGTGTGTGTTTGTGTGTGTGTACAGTTAGTATTTGTGTGTGTGTGTGTGTGTGTACAGTTAGTATTTGTGTGTGTGTGTGTGAGTGTGTGTACAGTTAGTATTTGTGTGTGTGTGTGTGTGTGAGTTTTTGTACAGTTAGTATTTGTTTGTGTGTGTGTGTGTGTGTACAGTTAGTACTTGTGTGTGTGAGTGAGTGTGTGTACAGTTAGCATTTGTGTGTGTGTGTGTGTGTGTGTGTGTGTGTGTGCGTGTGTGTGTGTGTGTGTGTGTGAGTGAGTGAGTGAGTGTGTGTACAGTTAGTATTTGTGTGTGTGTGTGAGTGAGTGTGTGTACAGTTAATATTTGTGTGTGTGTGTGTGTGTGAGTTTGTGTGTGTGAGTGAGTGAGTGAGTGAGTGTGTGTACAGTTAGTATTTGTGTGTGTTTGTGTGTGAGTGAGTGACTGTGTGTACAGTTAGTATTTGTGTGTGTGTGTGAGTGAGTGTGTGTGAGTGAGTGTGTGTACAGTTAGTTTGTGTGTGTGTGTGTGTATGTGTGTGTGTGAGTGAGTTTGTGTACAGTTAATATTCATGTGTGTGGTGCCCGTAGTGAGGTAGGTCACACGTTGACAGTTTTCTCTTAGTTCTGTGCATACTATGGCAGGACAGAGTATTTATAGCCCTTTAGAGTATGCAGTGAGGGAGAGAAGGAGGGAGAGAGGTACAGAGAGAGAGGCGGAGAGAGAAAGGAAAGGAGGTAGAGAGAGAGAGAGATTGTCTAATGAGGACATGCTGTTAGGGGACGGACCGTTGTTTCTGTCAGTGTGTGTGTGTGTGTGTGTACGTGTGTGTGTGTGAGCATATGTACGCTGATGGTCCTTCATGTGTGAAGCATGCACACACACACCTTCAAAGACCCATGGATCTGTGCTAGGCTGCTAGCTGATCTGGGTCAGAGATTGTGGAGGCATGAACACACACACATAGACATAAAGACATGCATGTACACACACACACACACACACACACATAAGCATGTGCACTATCACACCCCTCCCCCTTCTTATTTTGCACTCTCTCACTCCTCTCGTTCCGTGCTCCCATTCTTTCATCACTCAATTCCTCCCTCTCATTTATTTATGCAGTGACAGGCTGTAGGATGAGCAGATCTCCTGAGATGTGTTGTATCATTCTCCACGAGGTCTTGCAGAGGCCAACATATTGAGACAGAAACAGGTTCCTCACACGCAGTCAACAACACATACCAAGATGCCACGGGGAAACGCAGCGATGGTTTTTTGAACCAATGGCAAATTCAGAGCTGTCAGGTCTAACTACAGCAGAAGTGTTGATAAAAGACACTTTAGTGTTTTTCAACTGTCTGTACATATACAGTAGCAGGCTGATAAGGCATGAGGGGTAAAACGAGTCCTATATCGACATGACCTGAAAGGCCGCTCCGCAAGGAAGAAGCCACTGCTCCAAAACCGCCATAAAAAAGCCAGACTACGGTTTGCAACTGCACATGGGGACAAAGATCGTACTTTTTGGAGAAATGTCCTCTGGTCTGATGACACAAAAAATAACTGTTTGGCCATAATGACCATCGTTATGTTTGGAGGAAAAAGGAGGAGGCTTGCAAGTCAAAGAACACCATCCCAACCGTGAAGTACGGGGGTGGCAGCATCATGTTGTGGGGGTGCTTTGTTGCAGGAGGGACTGATGCACTTCACAAAATAGATGGCATCATCAGGTAGGAAAATTATGTGGATATATTGAAGCAACATCTCAAGACATCAGTTAAAGCTTGGTCGCAAATGGGTCTTCTAAATGGACAATGACCCCAAGAATACTTCCAAGGTTGTGGCAAAATAGCTTAAGGACAACAAAGTCAAGGTATTGGAGTGGCCATCACAAAGCCCTGACCTCAATACCATAGAACATTTGTGGGCATAACTGAAAAATCGTGTCTGAGTAAGGAGGCCTAAAAACCTGACTCAGTACACCAGCTCTGATAGGAGGAATGGACAAAATTCACCCAACTTATTATGGGAAGCTTGCAGAAGGCTAACCAAAACTTTTGACCCAAGTTAAACAATTTAAAGGCAATGCTACCAAATACTAATTGAGTGTATGTAAACTTCTGACCCACTGGGAATGTGATGAAAAAAATAAAAGCTGAAATAAATCATTCTCTCTACTATTCTGACATTTCACATTCTTAAAATCAAGTAGTGATCCTAACTGACCTAAGACAGGGAATTTTTACTAGGATTTAATGTCAGGAATTGTGAAATGTCTCCTCTCCTCTCCTCTCCTCTCCTCTCCTCTCCTCTCCTCTCCTCTCCTCTCCTCTCCTCTCCTCTCCTCTCCTCTCCTCTCCTCTCCTCTCCTCTCCTCTCCTCCCCTCTTCCCTCACAATCACAGTCTCACACACACACACACACACACACACACACACACACACACACACACACACACACACACACACACACACACACACACACACACACATATTTTCACTTGCACATACTCTCACACACCCTCAAACCATACCATACCATAGTGGGTTAGAGTAGTTTGGTGGTGGAACTAGGGCAGTGCATTGGACAGGACATTCCTTGTATTGGTAAAAGAACAGTGTGGGTTAGTTCCCTGTATAGCTAGTCCTACCGTAGTGGATCTGGAGCAGTAACCTGACCTGGTTAGCCCTTTAGCTCAGTGGGCTACTCTGACAGTGTGGAATACTCCCAAAACCTCAGAGACACATGACTAGTTGGGGGCTGCGGAGCCTGAAGTGATGGTGTGTGTGTGTGCACGTGTGCGTCCGTGTGTGTGTGTGTGTGTGTGATGAATTAGCCTGATTTACGGTTTAGGTGATAGGGGCAGTCAGGAGGTAGTAGCGGACAGTTAGAGGGTGATGGATAGAAGGCAGAAAGAAACAGAGAGAGAAAGACGGAAAGAAAGAAAGAAAAAAAAAGAGAGAGAGTGAGCAGAAGGCCTACTTTCCTGATCTAGGCCATTATCTGTGTTAGCACTGGTGGGGCTTCATGAGGCTCTGTAGATTCTGCAGAACATTACCTTTATGTGTGTGTGTGTGTGTGTGTTTGTGTGTGTGTGTGTTTGTTTATGTGTGTGTGTTTATGTGTGTGTGTGTTTGTTTATGTGTGTGTGTTTATGTGTGTGTGTGTGTGTTTGTGTGTGTTTATCTGTGTGTGTGTCCGTTCGCGCACCAGTGTGTTTCTGTGTTGCCGCAACTTTATCTGTATGTGTGTATTTCTGTCTCTGTATTTCTTTGTTTGTGTATGTGTGTGCATACGTGGATGTACAGTTGAAGTTGGAAGTTTACATACACTTAGCCAAATACATTTAAACTCAGTTTTTCAAAATTCCTGACATTTAATCCTAATAAAAATTCCCTGTCTTAGGTCAGTTAGGATCATCAGAATGATAGTAGATAATTATTATATTCATCTTTTATTTCTTTCATCACATTCCCAGTGGGTCACAAGTTAAGGTTTTGGAGCAGTGGCTTCTTCCTTGCTGAGCGGCCTTTCAGGTTATGTCGATATACTGTAGGACTCATTTTACTGTGGATATAGATACTTTGTACCTGTTTCCTCCAGTATCTTCACAAGGTTCTTTGCTGTTGTTCTGGGATTGATTTGCACTTTTCGCACCAAAGTACGTTCATCTCTAGGAGACAGAACGCGTCTCCTTCCTGAGGACTATGACGGCTGCGTGGTCCCATGGTGTTTATACTTGCTTACTATTGTTTGTACAGATGAACGTGGTACCTTCAAGCATTTTGAAATTGCTCCCAAGGATGAACCAGACTTGTGGAGGTCTACAATTTTTTTTCTGAGGTCTTGGTTGATTTCTTTAAAATTTCCCATGATGTCAAGCAAAGAGGCACTGGGTTTGAAGGTAGGCCTTGAAATACATCCACAGGTACACCTCCATCACTAAAGTGATGTCAATTAGCCTATCAGAAGCTTCTAAAGTGTTGCTACCTACCCTCACCTCCTGGGGGTGACCCGTCAGGAAGTCCAGGACCCAGTTGCAGAGGGAGGTGTTTTGTCCCAGGTTCCTTAGCTTAGTGATGAGGTTTGAGGGTACTATGGTGTTGAACGCTGAGCTGTAGTCACTGAATAGCATTCTCACATAGGTGTTCCTTTTGTCCAGGTGTGAAACGGCAGTGTGGAGTGCAATAGAGATTGCATCATCTGTGGATCTGTTTGGGTGGTATGCAAATTGTAGTGGGTCTAGGGTTTCTGGGATAATGGTCTTGATGTGAGCCATTACCAGCCTTTCAAAGCACTTCATGGCTACAGACGTGAGTGCTACGGGTCTGTAGTAATTTAGGCTGGTTGCTTTTGTTTTCTTGGGCACAGGGACTATGGTGGACGAGACAGCCTATAGGGAGGAGGTCAGAGACCTGGCCGGGTGGTGCCAAAATAACAACCTATCCCTCAACGTAACCAAGAGTAAGGAGATGATTGTGGACTACAGGAAAAGGAGGACCGAGCACGTCCCCATTCTCATCGATGGGGCTGTAGTGTAGCAAGTTGAGAGCTTCTAATTCCTTGGTGTCCACATCAATAACAAACTAGAATGGTCCAAGCACACCAAGACAGTCGTGAAGAGGGCACGACAAAGCCTATTCCCCCTCAGGAAACTAAACAGATTTGGCATGGGTCCTCAGATCCTCAAAAGGTTCTACAGCTGCAACATCGAGAGCATCCTGACCGGTTGCATCACTGCCTGGTACGGCAATTGCTCTGCCTCTGACCGCAAGGCACTACAGAGGGTAGCGCGAATGTCCCAATACATCACTGGGGTAAAGCTGCCTGCCATCCAGGACCTCTACACCAGGCGGTGTCAGAGGAAGGCCCTAAAAATGGTCAAAGACCCCAGCCACCCCAGTCATAGACAGTTCTCTCTATTACTGCATGGCAAGTGGTACCAGAGTGCCAAGTCTAGGACAAAAGGCTTCTCAAAAGTTTAAACCCCCAAGCCATAAGGCTTCTGAACAGGTAATCAAATGGCTACCCAGACTATTTACATTGTGTGCCCCCCCACTCAACCCCTCTTTTATGCTGCTGCTACTCTTTGTTTATCTTATATGCATAGTCACTTTAACTATATATCCATGTACATACTATCTCAATTGGCCCAACGAACCAGTGCTCCCGCACATTGGCTAACCGGGCTATCTGCATTGTGTCCCACCACCCGCCAACTCCTCCTTTTTACGCTACTGCTACTCTCTGTTCATCATATATGCTCTCCTTCCAGACTCATATCAAACATCTCCAATCGAAAATCAAATCTAGAGTCGGCTTTCTATTCCGCAACAAAGCCTCCTTCACTCACGCCGCCAAACTTACCCTAGTAAAACTGACTATCCTACCGATCCTCGACTTCGGCGATGTCATCTACAAAATCGCTTCCAACACTCTACTCAGCAAACTGGATGCAGTTTATCACAGTGCCATCCGTTTTGTCACTAAAGCACCTTATACCACCCACCACTGCGACCTGTATGCTCTAGTCGGCTGGCCCTCGCTACATATTCGTCGCCAGACCCACTGGCTCCAGGTGATCTACAAGTCCATGCTAGGTAAAGCTCCGCCTTATCTCAGTTCACTGGTCACGATGGCAACACCCACCCGTAGCACGCGCTCCAGCAGGTATATCTCACTGATCATCCCTAAAGCCAACACCTCATTTGGCCGCCTTTCGTTCCAGTTCTCTGCTGCCTGTGACTGGAACGAATTGCAAAAATCGCTGAAGTTGGAGACTTTTATCTCCCTCACCAACTTCAAACATCAGCTATCTGAGCAGCTAACCGATCGCTGCAGCTGTACATAGTCTATCGGCAAATAGCCCACCCATTTTTACCTACCTCATCCCCATACTGTTTTTATTTATTTACTTTTCTGCTCTTTTGCACACCAGTATCTCTACCTGTACATGACCATCTGATCATTTATCACTCCAGTGTTAATCTGCTAAATTGTAATTATTCGCCTACCTCCTCATGCCTTTTGCACACAATGCATATAGACTCTCTTTTTTTCATTTTTTCAACTGTGTTATTGACTTGTTAATTGTTTACTCCACGTGTAACTCTGTGTTGTCTGTTCACACTGCTATGCTTTATCTTGGCCAGGTCGCAGTTGTAAATGAGAACTTGTTCTCAACTAGCCTACCTGGTTAAATAAAGGTGTTCTCATCTAGCCTACCTGGTTAAATAAAGGTGTTCTCAACTAGCCTACCTGGTTAAATAAAGGTGTTCTCAACTAGCCTACCTGGTTAAATAAAGGTGTTCTCAACTAGCCTACCTGGTTAAATAAAGGTGAAATAAAAAATAAAAAAAATAAAAAAATAGTCACCTTAACCTACATGTACAGTACATACTACCTCAATAAGCCTGACTAACAGGTGTCTGTATAGCCTTGCTACTGTTATTTTCAAATGTCTTTTTACTGTTGTTTTATTTCTTTACACACACACACACACACACACACACACCTGTAACGGCGTTCTTTGTTTGTTGAAAGAGAGGACCGAAATGCAGCGTGGTGGTTATTCATGATCTTTAATGAAGGATCGCGATACATGAAAAAACTATACAAATGCAAAACAACAAAACGGAACGTGAAACCTATTACAGCCTATCTGGTGAACACTACACAGAGACAGGAACAATCACCCACGAAATACAAAGTGAAACCCAGGCTACCTAAATACGGTTCCCAATCCGAGACAACGAGAATCACCTGACTCTGATTGAGAACCGCCTCAGGCAGCCAAGCCTAACTAGACACACCCCTAATCATTCGCAATCCCAAATCCTATAAAACCCAATACGAAACACTACACATAAACCCATGTCACACCCTGGCCTGACCAAAATAAACGAAAACACAAAACACTATGACCAAGGCGTGACAGAACCCCCCCCCCTAAGGTGCGGACTCCCGGACGCACCTCAAAACCATAGGGAGGGTCCGGGTGGGCGTCTGTCCATGGTGGCAGCTCGGGACGTGGACCCCACTCCATTAAAGTCATAGTTCCTCCCCTTCGCGTCCTGGGTTATTCCACCCTCGCCGCTGACCATGGCCTAATAGTCCTCACCCAGAACCCCACAGAACTGAGGAGCAGCTCGTGACTGAGGGGCATCTCGGGACTGAGGGGCAGCTCGGGACTGAGGGGCAGCTCGGGACTGAGGGGAAGCTCGGGGCTGAGGGGCAGCTCGGGACTGAGGGGCAGCTCGGGACTGAGGGGCAGCTCGGGACTGAGGGGCAGCCCGGAACTGAGGGGAAGCCCAGTACTGAGAGAAAGCCCAGTACTGAGAGGAAGCCCAGTACTGAGAGGAAGCCCAGTACTGAGATGAAGCTCAGGCAGGTAGTAGGCTCCGGTAGATCCTGGCTGGCTGGCGGATCTGGAAGATTCTGGTTGACTAGCAGATCTGGAAGAGACTGGTTGACTGGCAGATCTGGAAGAGACTGGTTGACTGGCAGATCTGGAAGAGACTGGTTGACTGGCAGATCTGGAAGAGACTGGTTGACTGGCAGATCTAGAAGATCATGGCTGACTGGCGGATCTAGCTGCTCTATGCAGACTGACAGCTCCTTGCAGACTGACAGCTCTGGCAGCTCCATGCAGGCTGTCAGCTCCTTGCAGACTGGCAGCTCTTTGCAGACTGACAGCTCTTTGCAGACTGACAGCTCTGGCTGCTTCATGCAGACTGACAGCACCTTGCAGACTGACAGCTCCCTGCAGACTGGCAGCTCAGGCTGTTCCGAACAGGCAGGAGGCTCCGGCAGCGCTGTAGAGGCGGAAGGCTCTGGAAGCGCTGAACAGGCGGGAGACTCCGGCAGCGCTGTAGAGGAGGAAGGCTCTGGAAGCGCTGAACAGGCGGGAGACTCCGGCAGCGCAGGAGAGGAGACAGGCTCTGGCTGCGCTGAACAGGCGGGAGACTCCGGCAGCGCTGTAGAGGAGGAAGGCTCTGGAAGCGCTGAACAGGCGGGAGACTCCGGCAGCGCAGGAGAGGAGACAGGCTCTGGCTGCGCTGAACAGGCGGGAGGCTCCGGCAGCGCTGTAGAGGAGGAAGGCTCTGGAAGCGCTGAACAGGCGGGAGACTCCGGCAGCGCTGTAGAGGCGATGCGCACTGTAGGCCTGATGCGTGGTGCTGGCACTGGTGGTACTGGGCCGAGGACACGCACAGGAAGCCTGGTGCGGGGAGCTGCCACCGGAGGACTGGAGTGTGGAGGTGGCACAGGATGGGCTAGACCGTGAAGGCGTACTGGAGATCTTGAGAGCAGTGTTGGCACAGGACGTGCAAGGCTAGGGATGTGCACAGGAGTCCTGGTGCGTGAGGCTGGCACCAACTTCACCAGCCGACTAACACGCACCTCAGGACGAGTATGGAGCGCTAACTCAGGTGCTATCAAATCCCCGACACGATCCGTCGGACGAATATCGTATCTATAGCACCAAGCTAGCAACTCCCTCATTACTCTCCACTCCACTTTCCCCATTAACTCCTTCACAGTCTCTGCTTCGCTCACCTCTAACACCGGCTCTGGTTCTGGTCTCCTCCTTGGCTCCTCACGATAAACAAGGAGAGTTGGCTCAGGTCTATCTCCTGACTCAGCCACTCTCCCTCTGAGCCCCCCCCAATACATTTTTGGGGTTGCTTTTCGGGCTTCCTTCTGCGCCGTCGTGATTGCCTCTCCAACTCCATTCTCCTATAGCCCTCTTCGCACTGCTCTAGCGAATCCCAGGCGGGCTCCGGCACTCTCTCTGGGTCGACCGCCCACCTGTCTATTTCATCCCACGTCGTATACTCCATGCTTCTGCTGTCCATAACGTCCTCATAACAGCGTCTCTCAGCTCTCGTAAGTGCCTCCTTTTGCTCCTGCTGTCGCTGCCTGTAACCACGCCACTCGGTCCGTGTGTGGTGGGTGATTCTGTAACGGCGTTCTTCGTTTGTTGAAAGAGAGGACCGAAATGCAGCGTGGTGGTTATTCATGATCTTTAATGAAGGATCGCGATACATGAAAAAACTATACAAATGCAAAACAACAAAACGGAACGTGAAACCTATTACAGCCTATCTGGTGAACACTACACAGAGACAGGAACAATCACCCACGAAATACAAAGTGAAACCCAGGCTACCTAAATACGGTTCCCAATCCGAGACAACGAGAATCACCTGACTCTGATTGAGAACCACCTCAGGCAGCCAAGCCTAACTAGACACACCCCTAATCATTCGCAATTCCAAATCCTATAAAACCCCAATACGAAACACAACACATAAACCCATGTCACACCCTGGCCTGACCAAAATAAACGAAAACACAAAACACTATGACCAAGGCGTGACAATACCTTTTTTTTGCACTATTGTTTAGAGCCTGTAAGTAAGCATTTCACTGTAAGGTCTACACCTGTTGTATTCGGCGCACTTGACAAATACATTTTGATTTGATTTGATAAAGCCATGATGTAATTTTCTGGAATTTTCCAAGCTGTTTAAAGGCACAGTCTTATGTAAACTTCTGACCCACTGGAATTGTGATACAGTGAATTATAAGTGAAATAATCTGTATTTCAATTACTTGTGTCATGCACAAAGTAGATGTCCTAACCGACTTGCCAAAACTATAGTTTGTTATCAAGAAATGTGTGAAGTGGTTGAAAAACAAGTTTTAATGACTCCAACCTAAGTGTATGTAAACTTCCTACTTCAACTGTATGTGTGTTCGTGTCTCAGTGTGTGTATGGGCTTTTGCCTTTGCGGCTGTGTGTGTGTGTCCTTACGTGCAGCTGGGAGCTCTTGCTTTATCACTCTCCTCACCAGTCATCTCCAGCAGTGCCCTAAGGGCCTTCATTATGTAAGAGAAACACGGCTGCAAAGTGCAAACCGACAACTCAGCCATAGCTATGCTGAAATAAAGCCTGTTAGGCCACCTATAACACAGACAGTACATTCAAGTTTAAACTTTTACTAGTTGTATATATGGGATACGCATGGTACACATCGTCCAATGAAATGCTTACTTCTCGAAAATGCAACAACACTAAAGAAATAAGAAATATTAAATAAGAAATACTAAAAGATGGCCTACACACAATACCCCATAAAGTGGAATTATGTTTTTTAGAATTGTGTACAAATGAATGCAAAATTTAAAGCTGAAATGACTTGAGTCAATAAGTATTCAAGTTCAACATAAAAAATGTGCTTAACAAGTCACATAATACGTTGCATGGACTCAGTGTGCAATACTGGTGTTTAACATGATTTTTGAATGACTACCTCATCTCAGTACCAAACACATACAATTATCTGTAAGGTTCTGTAACTGTCAATCTCCCTCGGCCTGGGGCTCCATGCAAGATCTCACCTCGTGGAGTTGCAATGATCATGAGAATGCTGAGGAACTGGCCCAGAACTACACGGGAGGATCTTGTCAATGATCTCAAGGCAGCTGGGACCATAGTCAGCAAGAAAACAGTTGGTAACACACTACGCCGTGAAGGACTGAAATCCTGCAGCGCCCGCAAGGTCCCCCTGCTCAAGAAAGCACATATACATGCCTGTCTGAAGTTTGCCAATGAACATCTGAATGATTCAGAGGACAACTGGGTGAAAGTGTTGTTGTCAGATGAGACCAAAATGGAGTTATTTGGCATCAACTCAACTCGCCGTGTTTGGAGGAGGAGGAATGCTGCCCATGACCCCAAGAACACCATCCCCACCGTCAAACATGGAGGTGGAAACATTATGCTTAGGGGGTGTTTTTCTGCTAAGGGGACAGGACAACTTCACTGCATCAAAGGGACGATGGACGGGGCCATGTACCGTCAAATCTTGGGTGAGAACCTCCTTCCCTCAGCCAGGGCATTGAAAATGGGTCGTGGATGGGTATTCCAGCATGACAATGACCCAAAACACACGGCCAAGACAACAAAGGAGTGGCTCAAGAAGAAGCACATTAAGGTCCTGGAGGGGCCTAGCCAGTCTCCAGACCTTAATCCCATAGAAAATCTGTGGAGGGAGCTGAAGGTTCGAGTTGCCAAACGTCAGCCTCAAAACCTTAATGACTTGGAGAAGATCTGCAAAGAGGAGTGGGACAAAATCCCTCCTGAGATGTGTGCAAACCTGGTGGCCAACTACAAGAAACGTCTGAACTCTGTGATTGCCAACATGGGTTTTGCCACCAAGTACTAAGTCATGTTTTGCAGAGGGGTCAAATACCTATTTCCCTCAATGAAATGCAAATCAATTTATAACATTTTTGACATGCGTTTTTCAGGATTTGTTTGTTGCTATTCTGTCTCTCACTGTTCAAATAAACCTACCATTGAAATTATAGACCGATCATTTCTTTGTCAGTGGCCAAACGTACAAAATCAGCAGGGGATCAAATACTTTTTTCCCTCACTGTATATATAGATAGATAGATAGATAGATTAAGTAGTTTCCCTGTATCCTGCTGCGTCCAGTACAGTATATGATGTGAATGACATTTCTCTCTCCTTTTTCTCACCCTGTCGCCCTGTCTCCCCATCTCTCTTTCCATCCCCATATCTCTCTACCCCATCTCTCTCTCCATCCCATCTCTCTCTCCATCCCCATCTCTCCCCATCTCTCCCCAATCTCTCCCCATCTCTCTCTCCATCCCATCTCTCTCTCCATCCCCATCTCTCCCCATCTCTCCCCCATCCCCATCTCTCTCTCCATCCCCATCTCTCCCCATCTCTCTCTCCATCCCCATCTCTCCCCATCCCCATCTCTCTCTCCATCCCCATCTCTCCCCATCTCTCTCTCCATCCCATCTCTCTCTCCATCCCCATCTCTCCCCATCTCTCTCTCCATCCCCATCTCTCTCCCATCTCTCCCCATCTCTCTCTCCACCCCATCTCTGTCTCCATCCCCAACTTTCCCCATCTCTCTCTCCATCCCATCTCTCCCTCCATCCCCATCTCTCCCCCATCTCTCTCTCCATCCCATCTCTCCCTCCATCCCCATCTCTCCCCCATCTCTCTCTCCACCCCATCTCTCCCTCCATCCCCATCTCTCCCCCATCTCTCTCTCCATCCCATCTCTCCCTCCATCCCCATCTCTCCCCCATCTCTCTCTCCACCCCCATCTCTCCCCCATCTCTCTCTCCATCCCATCTCTCCCTCCATCCCCATCTCTCCCCCATCTCTCTCTCCATCCCATCTCTCTCCATCCCCATCTCTCCCCCATCTCTCCCCAATCTCTCCCCATCTCTCTCTCCATCCCATCTCTCTCTCCATCCCCATCTCTCCCCATCTCTCCCCCATCCCCATCTCTCTCTCCATCCCCATCTCTCCCCATCTCTCTCTCCATCCCCATCTCTCCCCATCCCCATCTCTCTCTCCATCCCCATCTCTCCCCATCTCTCTCTCCATCCCATCTCTCTCTCCATCCCCATCTCTCCCCATCTCTCTCTCCATCCCCATCTCTCTCCCATCTCTCCCCATCTCTCTCTCCACCCCATCTCTGTCTCCATCCCCAACTTTCCCCATCTCTCTCTCCATCCCATCTCTCTCTCCATCCCATCTCTCCCTCCATCCCCATCTCTCCCCCATCTCTCTCTCCATCCCATCTCTCCCTCCATCCCCATCTCTCCCCATCTCTCTCTCCACCCCATCTCTCCCTCCATCCCCATCTCTCCCCCATCTCTCTCTCCATCCCATCTCTCCCTCCATCCCCATCTCTCCCCATCTCTCTCTCCACCCCCATCTCTCCCCCATCTCTCCCTCCATCCCCATCTCTCCCCCATCTCTCTCTCCACCCCATCTCTCCCTCCATCCCCATCTCTCCTCCATCTCTCTCTCCACCCCCATCTCTCCCCCATCTCTCTCTCCATCCCCATCTCTCCCCCATCTCTCTCTCCACCCCATCTCTCCCCCATCTCTCTCTCCACCCCATCTCTCCCCCATCTCTCTCTCCATCCCCATCTCCCCATCTCTCTCTCCATCCCCAACTAACCTCATCTCTCTCTCCATCCCATCTCTCCCCATCTCTCTCTCCATCCCCAACTAACCTCATCTCTCTCTCCATCCCCATCTCTCCCCCATCTCTCTCTCCATCCCCAACTAACCTCATCTCTCCCTCCATCCCCATCTCTCCCCCATCTCTCTCTCCACCCCATCTCTCCCCATCTCTCTCTCCATCCCCATCTCTCCCCCATCTCTCTCTCCACCCCCATCTCTCCCCCATCTCTCTCTCCATCCCCATCTCCCCCATCTCTCTCTCCATCCCCAACTAACCTCATCTCTCTCTCCATCCCATCTCTCCCCCATCTCTCTCTCCATCCCCAACTAACCTCATCTCTCTCTCCATCCCATCTCTCCCCATCTCTGTCTCCATCCCCAACTTTCCCCATCTCTCTCTCCATCCCATCTCTCTCTCCATCCCCATCTCTCCCCCATCTCTCTCTCCACCCCATCTCTCCCTCCATCCCCATCTCTCCCCATCTCTCTCCATCCCATCTCTCCCTCCATCCCCATCTCTCCCCATCTCTCTCTCCACCCCCATCTCTCCCCATCTCTCCCTCCATCCCCATCTCTCCCCCATCTCTCTCTCCACCCCCATCTCTCTCTCCAATCCCCATCTCTCCCCATCTCTCCCCCATCTCTCTCTCCATCCCCATCTCCCCATCTCTCTCTCCATCCCCAACTAACCTCATCTCTCTCTCCATCCCATCTCTCCCCCATCTCTCTCTCCATCCCCAACTAACCTCATCTCTCCCTCCATCCCCATCTCTCCCCCATCTCTCTCTCCACCCCATCTCTCCCCCATCTCTCTCTCCATCCCCATCTCTCCCCCATCTCTCTCTCCACCCCCATCTCTCCCCCATCTCTCTCTCCATCCCCATCTCCCCCATCTCTCTCTCCATCCCCAACTAACCTCATCTCTCTCTCCATCCCATCTCTCCCCCATCTCTCTCTCCATCCCCAACTAACCTCATCTCTCTCTCCATCCCATCTCTCCCCCATCTCTGTCTCCATCCCCAACTTTCCCCATCTCTCTCTCCATCCCATCTCTCTCTCCATCCCCATCTCTCCCCCATCTCTCTCTCCACCCCATCTCTCCCTCCATCCCCATCTCTCCCCCATCTCTCTCTCCATCCCATCTCTCCCTCCATCCCCATCTCTCCCCCATCTCTCTCTCCACCCCCATCTCTCCCCCATCTCTCCCTCCATCCCCATCTCTCCCCCATCTCTCTCCACCCCCATCTCTCTCTCCAATCCCCATCTCTCCCCATCTCTCCCCCATCTCTCTCTCCATCCCCATCTCCCCATCTCTCTCTCCATCCCCAACTAACCTCATCTCTCTCTCCATCCCATCTCTCCCCCATCTCTCTCTCCATCCCCAACTAACCTCATCTCTCTCTCCATCCCCATCTCTCCCCCATCTCTCTCTCCATCCCCAACTAACCTCTCATCTCTCTCCATCCCATCTCTCCCCCATCTCTCTCTCCATCCCCAACTAACCTCATCTCTCTCTCCATCCCATCTCTCCCCATCTCTCTCTCCACCCCCATCTCTCCCCCATCTCTCTCTCCATCCCCATCTCCCCATCTCTCTCTCCATCCCCAACTAACCTCATCTCTCTCTCCATCCCATCTCTCCCCCATCTCTCTCTCCATCCCCATCTCTCATCCATATCTCTCTCCATCACCATCTATTTCTCTCCATCCCTATCTCTCCCCCATTTCTCTTTCCATCTTTCTCCCTCTCCTCTTTCCTCCTTCTCCCATTCCTCTCCTCTTCCTAGCGGTCCCCTTCCCCCTGAGCCACAGGCTCTCCATGAAGGAGGTGTTTGACTGTGAGGGGAAGCCCAGAGTAGACCTGCTAAAAGCCCACCTCACCAAGGAGGGTCGTCTGGAGGAGGTGGTGGCCCTACGTATCATCAATGAGGGAGCCGCCATCCTGCGCCAGGAGAGGACCATGCTGGATATAGAGGCCCCAGTCACAGGTGAGGAGGGAGGGGGAGTGGGGAGGGAGGGTGAGGAGAGGAGAGTGGAGAGGAAGGAGAGGACCATGCTGGATATAGAGGCCCCAGTCACAGGTGAAGAGGGAGGGGAGTGGGGAGGGAGGGTGAGGAGAGGAGAGTGGAGAGGAAGGAGAGGACCATGCTGGATATAGAGGCCCCAGTCACAGGTGAAGAGGGAGGGGGAGTGGGGAGGGAGGGTGAGGAGAGGAGAGTGGAGAGGAAGGAGAGGACCATCCTGGATATAGAGGCCCCAGTCACAGGTGAAGAGGGAGGGGAGTGGGGAGGAGGGTGAGGAGAGGAAGGAGAAGACCATCCTGGCTATAGAGGCCTCTGCCACAGGTGACAATGGGGGAGTGGGGAGGGTGGGGGGAGGAAGGAGAGGACCATGTTAGATATAGAGGCCCCAATCACAGGTGACGATGAGGGGGAGTGGGGGAGGGAGGGTGGGGGAGGAAGGAGAGGACCATGCTGGATATAGAGGCCCCAATCACAGGTGAAGATGAGGGGGAGTGCGGAGGGAGGGTGGGGGGAGGGAGAGTGGAGAGGAAGGAGAGGACCATCCTGGATATAGAGGCCCCAGTCACAGGTGAGGAGGGAGGGGGAGTGGGAGGGAGGGTGAGGAGAGGAGAGGAAGGAGAGGACCATCCTGGATATAGAGGCCCCAGTCACAGGTGACGGTGAGGGGGAGTGGGGTGGGAGGGTGGGTGGGGGCAGGAAGGAGAGGACCATGCTAGATATAGAGGCCCCAATCACAGGTGACGAGGAGGGGAGGGGACAAGGGGAGAGGACAGGGGAGATGACAAGGGGAGAGAGGACAGGGAGGGGACAAGGGGAGAGGACAGGGGAGATGACAAGGGGAGAGGACAGAGGAGATGACAAGGGGAGAGGACAGGGAGAGGACAAGGGGAGAGGACAGGGGAGATGACAAGGGGAGAGGACAGGGGAGAGGACAAGGGGAGAGGACAGGGGAGATGACAAGGGAGAGGACAGGGGAGATGACAAGGGGAGAGGACAGGGGAGAGGACAAGGGAGAGGACAGGGGAGGGGACAAGGGAGAGGACAGGGGAGATGACAAGGGGAGAGGACAGAGGAGATGACAAGGGGAGAGGACAGGGGAGAGGACAAGGGGAGAGGACAGGGGAGATGACAAGGGGAGAGGACAGGGGAGAGGACAAGGGGAGAGGACAGGGGAGATGACAAGGGGAGAGGACAGGGGAGATGACAAGGGGAGAGGACAGGGGAGAGGACAAGGGGAGAGGACAGGGGAGATGACAAGGAGAGGACAGGGGAGATGACAAGGGGAGAGGACAGGGAGATGACAAGGGGAGAGGACAGGGCAGAGGACAAGGGGAGAGGACAGGGGAGAGGACAAGGGGAGAGGACAGGGGAGATGACAAGGGGAGAGGACAGGGGAGATGACAAGGGGAGAGGACAGGGGAGATGACAAGGGGAGAGGACAGGGGAGATGACAGGGGAGATGACAAGGGGACAGAGGGAAGGAA